>NC_052065.1:79811587-80114618 GCF_903992535.2 Arvicola amphibius | reverse complement strand
TTTTGCTTTCTTTTCTTTTTGAGACAGGGTTTCTCTGTAGCTTTAAAGCCTATCCTGAAACTAGCTCTTGTAGGCCATGCTGACCTCAAACTCACAGAGATCTGCCTGCCTCTTCCTCCTGAATACTGGGATTAAAGGCTTGCACCACCAGCGGTTGGCATATTTAGTCATTCTTATATAATTTGCCTGAAGAATCATTGATAAGTCTATTCTTACTCGTGTGGTAAGTATATTCTTTTTCTTCCACTAGTGTGAAGAGACTTGATGACTTGATTCTAAACAACTACAAGAAAGACAGACAGACAGGCAAACACTCTTTCAGTCTCTCTCTCTCTCTCTCTCTCTCTCTCTCTCTCTCTCTCTCTCTCTTTCACACACACACACACACACACATACACACACACATACACACACACACACACACACACACATGCACACACACCAAAATAGGATATAAGGACAGATTCCTATATAATTCAAGTGGGTTTGAACTCATTAACCTTCTGCTTCACTTTTCAGAGTTCTAACATTACAAGTATAAGCCACCATGTCTAGCTCAACTTAAGTTATTTTAGAAGATCACTGAAGAGAAAGAAATGGAATCTACATCAGCCACCCACAGAAACTCTTCTTTCTTTGTATCTACCTCGTCTCTGAAGAAATCTACTTCCTTCAAATATTTGTCAATCTGTCTTTCCTCCTTTCTCTGAGTAGTACATGTACAATAAAGCTAATTAGCTCAAGAAATTGTGCATGTAATATATTGAAGTAATTAATCCCACTGAAACTATTGTTGACCAGTTTAGATCACAGACAATTTTCTGCTAATGACTGAACTCGGGAAGGAATGAACAAATAATGAGAGCAGACATTTAATGTTCAATCATGGATTAGGATTGAGACCTGAGAAACCATTCAGTATTCCTGCAAAGTAGTACGAATGTAGTATATTCTTGAAGATATGCATAGTGTACGAAGATTAAGAGAAAGGCACTGAAAGCAATCACCTTTAGTCATTTGATTTTCTTTATTAAGATAGTATTTCAGTGAGCTACATCCTCAGTTATGAATTTGCTTTTCAAATTAATTAAAACAAAATTTTGAAACTTAGGCTTTAAACATTTTGCAGTGACATACTACTACATTATTCAGAATTGAGACAGCATAGACAACTGAAATTGGTTGCATTTTTATTGGTATAATTTAGAAGATTTTCATGGGTGGTGTAGTTAATGCATTCATAAATAAGTAAATCTTTATCTTCCTATTGTTATACTAAAACATGGTAAATATTTTTTTTCTTTTTAATACCTTTATGCTTCCTTTCCTATTGAGTTACATGTGACATTGAGAAAACATTATAACCAAATTCTTCATACAAAAATACTTATATACTTGTATAGTTCTAATTCTGAAACATGAATGTATATGTGTGAGTGTATGTGTATGTGTGATCATGGGAATGTATTTTCCTTTAGTTACTGTTTATTACTGAGATGAGGTAACCATTTAGATAGGAATCCAGGAACAAAAGAAATTATAGTTGTATATAACTTCTCATACACACTATATGCGGTGCCCTGTGAATTATACAGCATGTTATAAAAACATAAATTAACAGTATTTCTTTATTAGCATTAAAGATTTTTGTATCTAATGGAAATTGTGAATTTCTGTTTCTGTTACAAATTCTTTTATTTATAGCACTTGGTATCAGCAGAATGGAAGCTATACATGTAGTGGATGAATAGCACAATTACTTCAAAGCTACAAAGTGATTGATGAGATTAGTACTCAGATATCATGAGCCAATGATTTTTTCAGTGAATATTTCTGAGTGAAAAACCAAGTTCTTTTTCATTTGTTTGACTTCCTTGACTTGATGTGCAGACTTTCAGCACTTGAAAATAATTTAAACACAGATTTTCAACTTTCCTATATCAAAACTGAGTCTTAAAGGGAATGATCATTAGTTTTCAATGGGAAATCATGTTGAAAATCAGTATATCATTTTCAAACACTTATTTTTAAACAGTATATGATTTTTAAACACATGTTTTCATTCTTGATTAGTTTGTACACTGTGATAGAGCTTCAGTCTAAATGCTTTCATAACAGTGTCATAGAACCTAAAAGCAAATATTAGTCAGGCTTCCAGATGCCTGGCTCTTAAAGGCCAATGATTTCCACCCCTTAAGGTGTGTCTGTTTATGATAATTTTATTGTGCAATATGTTACAAAATGTTCTTCATTGGAAATTTCTTTTTTAATTCATAATATTTCCTTAAGAATTTTGGTGAATCTAGGCTCTGCTCCTTTAGGCCTATCATTTAATTTGAAGCTCAACCTTATTTGCTTCCTCCTATTTTCAACTTTCTGTGTTTCTCCTAACCAAATATCACTAATATAAAATATATTTTGAGTATCATGGAAATTAAATCTAAACCAGATAAAGAATTTATTTTCTTGTTTTCTTTATATTTCCTGTGTTTTCCCTGAAGAAGAGTTCAGGATTATAGAATTTATCAAGGATTTGAAATTTTTCATGGTGCTGCCACACCTTGCATTTTATGCTTTACTTTGGAGATTATCTCCTTTTGCTTTCTCAATTTAGCATTTTAGAAATACCCCTCCAAATATCTTGTTAATCCCTTTATATTAAGCATGATAAAATGATGATTATGATAAAAATTAATGTTAAACATCTTGTTAACCATTTTTGTGTTGTATTACAATAAGAACCCCTTACATTGTTTTAGGAGCAGTTCTGTATTTATGACTAAAGTTTGCCATCTAGTGTTTAATATTTTCTAAAACCAACTTTAAAAACACTTCATAGGTTTGACTGGATTTATTGATGGGTTCCTACATTTCATCATTAGATAGACTGTCAAATTTAATTACACTAATGTGCTTGTGCAAAAATGCTAAAAAATGTATTCAAAATTGCATTTAAAAACAGTAAATTTAGCCGGGCGGCGGTGGCGCACGCCTTTAATCCCAGCACTCGGGAGGCAGAGGCAGGCGGATCTCTGTGAGTTCGAGACCAGCCTGGTCTACAAGAGCTAGTTCCAGGACAGCCTCCAAAGCTACAGAGAAACCCTGTCTCGAAAAACCAAAAAAAAAAAAAAAAAAACAAAACAGTAAATTTAATTGAATTCAAACCTGTGCATTTTAATTATGAAAATGATTTTATAATGTCTATATCATGAATTTGATCAGTTATCAATATAATTGCCTAGAGAAAGATCTCTTTTTCCTTCTATCTTTATCATAGCTTTAATTAAAGGTTAAACAATATGCTACTTATGGACATCTACATTTATTTATACACAAAGGAATCAATTAAATAGAGAAAATAAAAGGGGTTTGTAAAAATACGGCTTAAAACTATGTTGTTAAAATCAATTTTGTTTACATCACAGGATTCTTTAAGGTCATTATATTAAATATAAGGCATTCATGTAGTTTTTAAAAAGAGAGAAAAATAAAGGGATCAGTTGCTTTGCAGGCAGATTTTAATTTCAGTTCTGCCTTTGTACCCTAAAAGAATAAATCTTGGTTCTGAAATGGGACTACAGTGTCACTACAGTGTCATTCAATAATTTCTGAAGTTATCAATGAATAAGGAGATAATAATTTATAGATGGTTAGAAGTAGAAAAGTCTTTAAATTATGACCCAAATATAATAACTTTGTAGCAAGGGGGAACCAGCTAGCATTTCTGACTGTCTTCAGCAAAGGTGGCAAAGAGCAAGAGAATAGCACAGGAAAGTACCTATTAATCCAAGAGTAGAAACAAGTTAAGTCAGAGTTCGTTCATGCTTTAAGAGACATAGATGGCTCAGAAAGACATTTAATCCCTTTCTACAATATGGCTGAAATGATACCATTTGCAGTAGAAAGATGAGAGCATTCTTAGTTTTCTTATCCATATGAATACAAAAAGAGCTTGTTTTATTTTCCCAACTCTCATGTTTTCTTCTAAACTATTACAAAATCCTGTAACACTATGTATAGATATTTGTGCACATAAATGTCTCATTACATTTCAGTAATAGTGTCCAACAATAATCAGTTCCAATACTTTTATTAGAATGTTTCTATTGAATTTTCTTTAGGAAAATACTACTAACCTGAAATATCACTCCCCAACAGGAATAGACAAAGCAGAGATATAAAAGAAACGTGTTTAAGAAATTATTGAACACTAAATCAGTGGTTCTCAAACTGGATTGTGAGACAGGGGTTGTATATTATATATCCTGCATATCAAGTATTTACATTATGATTCATGACAGCAGCAAAATTACAGTTATGAAGTATCAGCAAAATCATTTTATGGTTGGGGATCAACACAGCATGAGAAAATGTATTAAAGTATTGTAACACTAGGAAGCTTGAAAAACACTGCTTTAAAACTTAGAATAGAACACTATCTCTGTTTTCAGCTATTCACAGTTATTTAAAATGAAAACAGTTTTCACTCTGTCAATGCTTTTGATGTCAAATGTAACTTTTTTTGAGAACATCTTTATATATTAAGGCAAAAATGAAATGCATGGCAAATATTCCAAAATATTATCTTGAGTCATGAAGCATGCTTTTCTCAGGACTTAATCTGTATTGGAAATGCTTTCTTTTGTTATTCATTGTTGAAAAACATGATTAGAAAACAATGCCCTCTGCCTAGCACAATTGCACATGCCTGCAGTACTCATGATCATAAACAACTCCAAAGACAAAGACATATGTTGAGCTAAAGATGAGCCTGGGCCATATTGCAAAACCCTGATTGAAAAAAATAGAAAACAAACAAACAAAAAAACAGAATGTGCTTCTGTTAATTGTCCATATTAAGAATGGTAAGATAGAAAGAAAATATGTAAAGCAAAATAACATTGCTACTCTATACAAAGTCTCTATCAACAAACAAAACAGTAACAGCCTTTAGCAATATAATGCACATAGGTGATACTAAGATCAGTATTTGGTTTGCTGTTTTTCTTTTTAAGCTTGGGGCTATTTTCTTATGAGTACTATTTTAAATACTTACCCCTTTTATTGCAGATCATTAGGTTGCTAACATTGCTTTTCTTTTTTATCCTACTTAAATGAATATACAAAGCCATAGGCACTTCATGAACAGTCCAGTCATCTAAATAATTCCAAAAAAATATTGTTCAAATGCATGTATAATAATGCTGGGCATCTGACTAATCAAGCAGGATTTTCATCACAAACTTCACTCTCAGTGGGCTTATAGTTCTTTGTGGAGTTCTGAGGCTTATTTACTGCATGGTGTGAAATCATTAACATAACTGTGAGGATTTAACACTACTAGCCTGAATACTGTACTGATTAATTAGCTGTGTGATAGTACATAAGCCTCTGAGCTTATCTGAGCTGCCTTACTAAATTCAGGACATAGTTGCAATGTGAAGATAAAGTGAGGAAGTATGCAGAAGCATTTGTCAAATAATCAGCTCCTGCACAAAAGCAAAAATATTATTTATTTATTTTTTACAACTGTAAGGCATTATTGTTACTACTTCCACTGAAAGATGACAATATACTTCAGTCTCACATTCTTTCAAAAATCTTAAAATTTAGGCATATTTTCATTTATTAAGTAAAACATTGACTCATTTGTTTTATGAAAGACTAGCATAGCTTATATCTCATCAGCCTCACTTATTCAGCACATGGATTTGGGTCTCTGTATTATGGAAGAAAACTCATACACAAAGAAAAGGTAGAGGTCTGATTTACATGCAAAATTTTCATCATCAATGCTGTCAGTTCCTCTTGCTCTGCAGTTAAGAAACACTCCCCGAAATTCAGCGCTGCTGTTACAGTTGTAATTCAATATCATTGTATTCTTAATGTTTTGCAACATGTCTCTGAGGTCAAGTTCTCAGGTAGGTTTCCAAAATCAAATGTCAACTTGTTTCTAATTTGATGGTAAACTTAAGGATATTTTAGAAAATGGCACAAGAACTAAGCATCTGTATTATGCAAAAGATCAACATTAATATATTAATAAAGACATGATTATACAAACAGATTCTCTATACTTACTTATTAAGCCATCCATTCTCTATACAGAATAGAAAATTATCTCAAATATATTTTCTAGATGATAAATGATATTATAGATAAATTTCAAAGTAGTGGCAGTCAAAGAAATCTAAAATTTTTCCTTATGGTGGTTGATTTTCTTTCATTAACTGCACTTCTAGTTAATTTTTTATTAAGTGAAAAAGTACATCTATTTCAATGAATGAAAAAATAAAACTGAAAACATTGTCAAAGGAACTAATATAGATGCTCTAACTTAAATGTAGTAGGTATTTTTCTTAGTTGAATATTTAGATTTTAGATAAGTACTCCACGTTTGGGAATGTGTAGAAAATGATTAAAGTTTTGAAACATATTTTACTTAGTCAATTATTTAAAAAAAACATTAAGAAAAGATTATTGTGTCTGCAGGGTACTTAGACTACCAGGAGTCCCTGTTCCTGCACGGAGGAGATCAACCCAGGCTGGTGAGTGTGTGCCATCCTGGAGCAGATGGTCTGGGAACAGAACACAGGGCCACTCTAGCTCCTGCTGCAGGGGCTTCTTTGTTCCACACGATCCTGCCTCCCCCAAGCCTGACTTATTGTCTTCAGGTCCTTGGACCAGGAACAGTTCCTGCTTCTGCACTGAGGCTTTCCACCCAGGGGATGAGTGTCTGCCCACTGCCCGAAGGTCCCCAGCAGGGAGTGCACAGCACCTCCTGTTGCAGAGGCTTCTTTGGTCCACATGACACTGCCCCCCCCCCCAAGTTTGCCCTTTTGTCTCTGGGGTCCTTGGACTACCAAGAGCCCCCGTTCCTGCGCTGAGGAAGTCAATGCAGACTGCTGAGTGTGTGCCATCCTGGAGCAGATGGTCTGAGAAAGGAGCACAGGGCCCCTCCAGCTCTTGCTGCAGGGGCTTCTTTGTTCCACACTACCCTGCCTCCCCCAAACTTGCCCTATTGTCTGTGAGATCCTTGGCCCAGGATCAGTACATGCTCCTGCACTGAGGAGATCCACCCAGAGAGACAATCACAGCATACACAGGACCAAGATGCCAAGACTCTCCTGGCTGCATTTGAAGAAAGAAATGGGCAGGCGCCAATGCAAGAATTCCCCCCAACAATCTGAAAAACAACCTGATAACATCAGAATCCAGCGAATATACAACAGGAAGACTTGAACACTCTAATCCAGAAGAAGTAGAAGAAATAGACTTTAAACATAAGATTATGAAAGTGATAGAGTCCCTTAAACAGGATGTAAAAAACTCCCTTAAAGAAATGGATGAGAAGAATAACAAAAGTTAAATCCCTCAAAGATACAATAGGAAACCAAGAAAAAGCAATCAGACAGGTCATGGAAATAGTTGAAGGATTGAAAAATGAAATGGAGGTAATTAAGAAAACACAAACCGAGGGATGGCTTTATATGGAAAATCTGGGTAAACGAATAGGAACTCAGAGACAAGCATAACCAACAGAATACAAGGGATAGAAGAAAGAATCTCAAATGCTAGCCGGGCGGTAGTGGCGCATGCCTTTAATCCCAGCACTCGGGAGACAGAGGCAGGCAGATCTCTGTGAGTTTGAGACCAGCCTGGTCTACAAGAGCTAGCTCCAGGACAGGCTCTAAAGCTGCAGAGAAACTCTGTCTTGAAAAACCCAAAAAAATATAATAATCTCAGATGCTAAAGATACTATAGAGGAAATAAATGCACTGATCAAAGAAAACAGCAAATCCAACAAATTCTTCAAACAAAACATCCAGAAAATCTGGGATACCATGAAAAGACCAAATCTAAGAATAATAGGGGTAGAAGAAGAAGAATTACAGTTCAAAGGCCCAGAAAATATATTCAACAAAATTATAGAAGAAAACTTTCCAAACCTAAATAAGGATATTCTTATGAAGGTTCAAGAAGCATACAGAACACAAAATAGACTGGATCAAAACAAAAACAAAAACAATAAAAAACAAACAAAAAAAGAACATCCCCATGCCATATAATAATCAAAACACAAAAGATACAGAATAAAGAAAGAATATTAAGAGTGGCAAGGAAAAAGGTCAAGTAACTGATAAAGGTAAACCTATCAGAATTACACCTAACTTCTCAGTGGCAACCATGAAAGCCAGAAGGTCTTGATTAGATATACTGCAGAAACTAAGAGACCCTGGATGCAAGCCCAGACTACTATACCCAGCCAAGTTTTCATTCACCATCAATGGAGAAAAGAAGGTAGTCCAGGATAAAATCAAATTTAAACAATACATAAGCACAAACCCAGCCTTGCAGAAAGTAATAGGAGGAAAAATCACAACCCAAGAAACCCAACAACAACCACAATAACTTAGACATCTAATAACCATCCACAAGCACAACTCAAAGAAGGGAAACACAAAAACTCTACCACCAAAAAAAAATAACTAGAGTTAACAAGAATTTGTCATTAATATCACTTAATATCAATGGTCTCAATTTACCTATAAAAAGGCACAGGTTATAAGAATGGATGCGAAAGCAGGATCCAACAGTCTGCAGCTTACAAGAAACACAACTCAACCACAAAGACAGACATCTACTCAGAGTAAAGGGTTGGGAAAAGGTTTTTCAATCAAATGGAATTAAGAAACAAGCAGATATGGCTATTCTAATATCTAACAAAATTGACATCAAAATAAAATCAATCATAAGAGATGGAGATGGATACTTTATACCCATAAAAGGAGCAATTTATCAGGATGCAGACTCAATCCTGAATATCTATGCCCCTAATATAAAAGCACTCACATATATAAAAGAAACATTATTAGAACATTAATAGAATTAATTAGAACATTATTTGAACTCAAAGCACACATCACTAGTAGTAGGAGACTTCAACACTCCTCTATCACCAATGCACAGGTCAACCAGACAGAAACCTAACAGAGAAATAAATAAGAGAACTAATGGAGATTATGAATCAAATGAACTTAACAGACATCTATACAACATTCCACCCAAAAAGGAAAGAATATACCTTCTTCTCAGCATCTCATGGAACCTTCTTGAAAAATGATCACATACTTGGTAACAAAGCAAACTTCCACAGATACAAAAAAAAAATTTAGTAACCACCTGTATCTTATCAGATCACCATGGAAAAAAGTTAGAATTTTACAACAATTCTACTCCCACAAAGCCTACAAACTCATGGAAACTGAACAGTCACCTACTAAGCCACTCTTGGGTCCTAGAAAAAATAAAGAAAGAAATTAAAGTCTTCCTTGAATTCAACGAAAATGAAGACACAACATACCCAAACCTATGGGACACTGTGAAATCAGTGCTAAAAGGAATGTTCATAGCACTAAGTGCTCACATTAAAAAAATGGAGAAAGTTCACATTAGAGACTTAACAGCACAGCTGAAAGTTCTAGAAAAAAAAAGAAGCAGACTCACCTAGGAGGAGTAGAAGACTGAAAATAACCAAACTGAGGGTTGAAATCAGCAAAATAGTAACAAAGAAAACAACCCACAGAATCAATGAAACAAAGAGCTGGTTCTTTGAGAAAATCAACAAGATTGACAAGCCCCTATCCAAACTAATCCAAAAATTTAGAGAGAATATGAAAATTAACAAGATCAGAAATGAAAAGGGGACATAACAACAGACACTGAGGGAATTCAGAGAATCATTAGGTCTTACTACAAAAGCCTATATGCACAAAGTTGAAAAATGTAAAAGAAATAGACTTATTTTTAGATAAATACTTTATACCAAAATTGAATCAAGAACAGGTAAACAATTTAAATAGACCTATAAGTCATGAGGAAATAGAAGCTGTTATTAAAAAAAAAAAAAAAACCTCCCAACCAAAAGAAGTCCAGGACCAGATGGTTTTAATGCAGAATTTTACCAGAACTTTCAAGAAGAGCTGATACATATACTCTTTAATATGGTTCACATAATAGAAACAGAAGAGTCATTGCCAAGCTTTTTTTATGAAGCTATACTTACCCTGATACCAAAACCACACAAAGACTCAACCAAGAAAGAGAATTACAGACCAATCTTGCTAATGAACATCAAAGCAAAAATTCTCAATAAAATACTGGCACCCGAATCTAAAAACACATTTAAAAAGTTATCCATTGCAGTCAAGTAGGCTTCATTCAGAGATGCATGGCTGGTTTAACATATGAAAATCTATCAATGTAATCCATCATATAAATAAACTGAAAGAAAAAAAACACATGATCATTTCATTTGACAAAATTCAACACCCCATTATGATTAAGGTCTTGGAGAGTTTAGGGATACAAGGATCATATCTAAATGTAATAAAGTTCACATACAGCAAGCCAACAGCTGATATCAAATTAAATGGAGAGAAACTCAAAGCCATTCTACTAAATTCAGGAACAAGACAAGGCTGTCCACTTTCAACATATCTCTTCAACATAGTGCTTGAAATTCTAGCAATAGCAATAAGGCAACATAAGGAGATCAAGGGGATTCAAATTGGAAAGGAAGAAGTCAAACTTTCATTATTTGTAGATGATATGATAGTGTACATCAGCGGCCACAAAACTCTATCAAAGAACTCCTACAGCTGATAAATACCTTCAGTGATGTGGCAGGATACAAGATCAACTCAAAAAAATCTGTAGCCCTTCTATATACAAAGGATAGAGAAGCAGAGAGAGAAATAAGAGAAACTTCACCTTTCACGATAGCCACAAATAGCATAAAGTATCTTGGGGTTACACTAACTAAGGAAGTGAAAGATCTATTTGATAAGAACTTTAAGGCTTTGAAGAAGGAAATTGAAGAGGACACCAGAAAATGGAAGGATCTCCCATGCTCTTGGATGGGTAGGATCAGCCTAATAAAGATGGCAGTTTTGCCAAAGGCAATCTATAAATTCAATGCAATTCCTATCAAAATCCCAACAAAATTCTTTACAAACATTGAGAGAACAATAATCAACTTCATATGGAAAAACAAAAATCTAAGATAGCCAAAACAATCGTATACAATAAAGGAACTTCCGGAGGCATTACCATCCGTGACTTCAATCTCTATTACAGAGCTACAGTTAAGAAAACAGCTTGGTATTGGCATAAAAACAGAGACGTTGACCAATGGAATTGAATTGAAGACCCGGATATTAACCCACGAACCTATGAACACCCGATTTTTGATAAAGGAGCTAAAAGTATACAATGGAAGAATGAAAGCATCTTCAACAAATGGTGCTGGCATAACTGGATGTCAACCTATAAAAGAATGAAAATAGATCCATATCTATCACCATGTACAAAACTCAAGTCCAAATGGATTAAAGACCCCAATATAAATCTGAACACACTGAACAACCTAGATGTCTCTCAATGGAAGAATGGATAAAGATAGTATGGAATATGTACATTTTAGAGTACTACTTAACAGTAAAAAACAATGACATCTTGAATTTTGCATGCAAATGGATGGAAATAGAAAACACTATCCTGAGTGAGATAACCCAGAACCAAAAAGATGAATATGGTATATACTCACTCATTATTGGAATCTAGTCATAAACAAAGGACATTAAGCCTATAGTTCGCAAGCCTTAAGAAGCCAAATAACAAGGTGAACCCAAAGAAAAACATATATAGATCCTTCTGGAAATTGGAAGTAAACAAGATTTCAGAGCAAAAGTTGGAAACATGAGGGTGGGGGTAGGAGAAAAGTGGGGGTGGGATAAGAGGAGAAGGGGAAAGAGAAGCAAGAAAGAAAAGCCTGGAGAGAGCTTGAGGGAGTGGGGGGGGGGGGGAGATGGAAGAAAGGCGGATATAGGAACAGGGAAGATGATATCTACATTAAGGGAGCCATTTTAGGGTTGAAAAAAGATTTGGCTCTTGAGGGGATCCCAGGTATCCACGGATATATCCCCAGTTAGGTCCTTCGGCATTCAAGCTGCCACTGCTGCAGCAGATTTGGCCTGGTGCTCCTGCCGTCAAAGACTGAGAAGCCCACCTGCAACTCCGTGACTTATATGGTTACTGCCTGTGCCATGATTGCAGAAGTAAGGTGTGAGCACCCAAGCAGGAGCGAGCCGACAAAGGGACCATAGGGCACTTGACTCGACCCTGCGGCTACTCTATCCCCTCAGGCGGTCCCTCCCTGCCTGCCTGCACCTATAACCCTCACAGTGCATGGTCTGTGAGCTTCTATTTTTTAGAATTTCCTTTCTGGTTTTGACTTTAAGGCCACAAAAATCCAGGTGCACCCCGCCATCTACTGGCAGGCAACGGTCTTTACAGATAAAAGTTCTTTCGATTAAAAAATAAATATATAATAAATAAATAAATATATAAAAATAAATACAGATTTGATTGAAAATGTCTGACAATATCACCGTTGAAGGCTGCTACAGCCTATTTAATTATACTATGGCTAAGATATTGCAGGATACATATGATATTCCCATAACTTGGATATTTATAGGGTTTGCAATTTTTCTCGTTTTTGGTGTCTTTCTTACATGGTTTGATAATAGAGAAATGATAAAGTCCTTACAGAATGAATCCAAGATTCTTAGGGCAGAGGTTCAATGCTTAAGAAAGGGCACAACAGTTTTGAGTGACAACTTTAAGTCAGTTTAGGTATTTGCAAATACAATTCAGATTGACACTACCCTCCTCAAGAAAGAGTTTGAATTTCTCAAGGAAGGGAATAGATCTTTGTCTAATATGATTCTGTCAACTGAGCAAAATTTAGAAAAGGTACAGTCTGTTATTAAGGAGAAATTCACTGCTGTGGAAGAGGGAACAGCTGATTTGGACCGTAAACTTCAGTCCCTGTCTGTAGGTGCTGAGACATTATCTGAGAGAATTAAAACTGCTGAATGTGTCAATCGGACTTTATCAAAAGGATATAACGATTGGCTGACAAGAAGGCACATTCCATGCCATGAAAATTCTATCCAAAGATGAGATATTATCTCTAATGGATAAACTTCATACCTTACAATCCTCAATGAAGGCTTTGCAGCATAATTCTGGACAGGAGATTCAGGCCTTGCAGAAGGCAATGGTAAACAGATTTGAAAAGATTGAGGAAATTCTAAATTCTGATGAACAGGAACAAACAGTATAAAGGCAAATTTTGACTTCATCAGTGAGTAAAACTCTCTGGGATAATTTCCATAAAGTTCTACCTGCCTTTCCAGTAATAACATCAGAGAAGGTGACTGGTTCCAAAAACCCTAGGATCATCAAAGAACATTCATGGGAACACGTCCTTATGAATGATCTGAATGAAATTAAACAAGCCATTATGGATTTTGGGCTACATTCATCCTTTGTTAGAGAGATGCTCAAAACATGGTCTATAAGTAACAAGGGAACTCTCCACGATTGGGTAAAATTGGTACCATCTGTTTTAGAGAGCGGATCATAATTGAATTGGAAATGCATGCTCAGACAAAAGGCTAGACTTTTAGAACAGCAGAAAAGAGCGAAGGGAATTGAGATTTCCTTAGATCAAATTCTAGGCGAAGGACTTTTCTCTGATCCTCTAGAACAAGCTAATTATGATGAACACACCTTATCCATATGTACGACAGCAGCCTTAAAGGCTTGGGACAGGGTTCAAAACCCAGGACAGAGAATGGAATCATATATCAGAGTTAAACAGGCTCAGAGAGAACCCTTTAGTGACTTTTTACAAATACTAACTAAAGCTGTACAAATAGGGATATCTGACCCAGAACCAAGATGTATAATAATTGGGACTTTGGCTTATGAGAATGCCAATGTGGAGTGCAAAAGGATCCTGGGCCTTTAAAGATCAGATCAGTGCCCTTGGATGAATGGGTCTTGCATACAATGAATGTTGATATGTTTGACTATGGCACTGAAACATGGGTAGAAGAAGCAATTTCTAATGCTAAAAGAAGGCATCAAGATACCAAATGTTTTAATTGTGGCAAAATGGGACATATGAAAAGGAATTGCAGACAACAGATTTACAGAAATAATAATAATAATGCCTCTTCTAGAAACAACAGTCATAGGAGAAGTCAGCCTTCAGGCTTATGTAGGAGATGTGGAAAAGGCAGGCATTGGATGAATGAGTGTAGATCAACAAGAGATAGACAAGGCAACCAGTTACCATCGGGAAATGCAATGGGGGGCCTCTCGCAGGCCCCCTTGGTGAATGTGGTACAGTCATTTCCAGTTACTGTAGAGAACATGCCTCATCAGGAAAATTAGAAAGCATCATGCATGCTGTTAGAAGCAAAATCGGCCTGAAGAATGAGTTACATATATTTTGGCAGATGTCTATAAATGAACAGAGACCAAAGTTAAGAGTGTGTGTAAATGGTGTTTTTATTACTGGCCTACTGGACACAGGTGCAGACGTACGTATCATTACTCCAGAATCTTGACATCTGTATTGGCCTCTTCAGGATGTAAATGTTCACTTCCTGGGAAATGGAACCCTATCTCAAGTAAGGCAAAGCACGAGATGGGTTGAATGCATAGGTACAGAAGGACAAATAGGAAAACTAAGGCCATATGTAGCCAATATTGCAGTGAATTTATGGGGCCGTGACCTATTGCAGCAATGGAATACCCAAATTAATATTCCTGCTGCTTCTAGAGCCTATATTTCTGAAGAAAATATTAAAAGATATTAAAGATGGCAGAAACCAGCCATTCGGGCTGTACAAGAACACAAAGCAACTGATGACCCTTCAGAGATACCAACAGCCCTGCCTCTAAAATGGTTGACTGAGGAACCAATATGGACAAAGCAATGGCCTTTAGCTGAGGAAAAGTTGCAGGCTTTAGAACCACTGGTAAAAGAGCAATTGGATGCTCCACATATAGAAGAATCTACCAGCCCTTGGAATTCTCCTGTATTTGTTGTTAAGAAAAAATTTGGTATATGGAGAAGGGTGACAGATCTCAGGGCGATTAACAAGGTTATTCAACCTATGGGTTCTCTGCAATCTGGAATTCCTCTGCCCTTTTTATTACCAAAAGGATGGCCTCTCATAGTTATTGATTTAAAGGATTGTTTCTTCACTATACCTTTATAAGAAAAAGATAGAGAAAAGTTTGCCTTCACAGTGCCTACTTATAATAACTCTCAACCTACAAGGAGATACCAGTGGACTGACCTCCCACAGGGCATGTTGAACAGTCCCTCACTTTACCAATATTTTGTAAATCCACCATTGCAATAAATATGCAAGCAATTTCCAAAGTCTATAATTTATCATTACATGGATGATATTCTGTTGTCTGATTCAAACATGGATACCTTGGAATGACTGTTTGAAGAAGTAAAGATAGTTTTACCTAAATGGAGATTGCAGATTGCTCCTGAAAAAAATACAGAGAGGAGATTCTGTTAATTATCTAGGTTATAAAATAGGTTTACAAAAAATTAAGACACAAAAGGCACAAATTAGGAGAGATCAGTTGTGGACTCTTAATGACTTTCAAAGGTTGTTAGGAGATATTTCCAGCCTACGAACGGCTGTTGGGATAACACCTGATATGATAATTCATTTAAATAAAACCTTGGATGTTGAAAAAGACTTAAAGAGTCCCAGAGAATGAACAGCTGAAGAAGAAAAAACTGACAATGGTTGAAGAAAAATTACAGGAGGCACATGTGGATAGGGTGAATCCAGAGCTCAGTTGTATTCTTGTCATATTGCCTTCCAAAATTTCTCCTATAGGAATTTTGATGCAGAGAGATGATATAATCTTAGAATGGATGTTTTTACCACATAAACCAAGTAAGAAATTAAAACTTATGTGGAAAAAGTCTCTGAATTAATTATAAAAGGCAAAGTGAGACTTTGTCAGCTAGCAGACATAGACCCAGGAGAAATTATAGTGCCTTTCACTGCTGATGAGATAAAAAAAAAATATGGGAAGACAAAGAACCATGGCAAAGAGCTTATGCTAAATTTTTGGGAGAAATTAATAACAATTATCCAAAAAGCAAGAGGTTTAACTTTATAAAGAGAACTTCTTGGATTCTTCCACGTATCATGTGTGAAGCTCCAATAACTGGAGCTTGTACATTTTATACTTATGCTAATAAATCAGGGAAGGCAGGTTACAAATCAGAAGAGTTGAGTAAGGTGGAACAAAGAAAGTCCTTATGATTCTGTCCAGAAGGCAGAATTTTATATGCCATTCTTATGGTACTTCTACCTCTGTTTAAAACAATTATATATATATATATATATATATGTGTGTGTGTGTGTGTGTGTGTGTGTGTGTGTGTGTGTGTATGTGTGTATATATATGTATGTATGTATAGTATTTTATATTTACCACATTGCAATGTACATTTCTGTCTCTGATATTATTTATGTAATGACATTGTCTACATTTGTAGATCATTATCCTCATTTATTGCACAGTTGTTTATTCTCTTAGTCTTCAAGTTAGATAGGTATCGAGAATTTTAAATCAATAGTCATATATGTTTGTCATATGTATATTAAGGATAGTCAGGTTTTTCAGATACATAGAAATTATATTTAGTATAGATAGTATAATCTTTAACCTCTTAGAAGAGCTGTAGAAAATGGCCTTTAATCTAACCTAGAGTTTTGTACTTATAAGACACAATCACTCCTGGCAACACCGCTCTACTCCCAAGAGAATTTTGAGCACCAAAGACACTCCACTGGGAGCTTGTCTTCTTCTTGGCAGAACTGGCCTTTGGGCAAATAAAAGCCCATACCTCAACTACTGACAGAGATACAGAGTATCCATAAATGGATAAAGACAGAATTGCCTTATCTTGCCAAGACAGGGTAGGATAGTTCTAAAAAAAGTTCCTTGCCTTTGAAAAAAATGGTATGTCAGTTATGTTAGGCCTTAGCCAAAGTTGGTTGCCTCAGCATTGTATAATGAGACTTTGGGTGATTGCCCAGGTAGTCAGTTGTCTCTGTTATTTGTTTCACATTTTGGAAGTTTCTTGTTTGTGCTTCCCGGTTGCTTAAGTAATATTTCTTCCCTTCTCAAATCTTTGATGGGGTTGAAGATTAGATAATTGTAATTACCCTCTATATTATTTAGACTCCTTGAAATAGAATGCTTAGTAAAACTTTTGTTATATATTTCTTGCTTAACATTGTTTGTTGTTTATAATTTTTTATTATTTGTTCCTATTGTACATAGTTGTATTTGGTTTAGTTCTGTCTTATTTTGCAAAAAGGGGGAGATGAAGGGGAACCTCAGTCAATCACCTTGTTTGTGGGGTTTGTTTCCCTTAGGCTAAGATTTAATTATAAAACTTGTGGGTGTGCTTCCCACTTCCTCTTTGTTTCTCCTGTGCTCTTCACTGGAACCTTGGCTTTTTTAAGTTCTTCTTTCCTTTATTAAAGAATATTTTATATTCGAGCTAGCCTGGTTAATTCTGTAGATCACCTGCCAACACTTCATCCTACTATGGATGGAGATAGAGATGGAGACTCTCATCAGAGCAATGGACTGAGCTCCCAAGGTCCAGTTGAAGAACAGAAGAAGGGAGAAAATGAACAAGGAAGTCTAGACTACTAGGGGTTGATCCACCCATTGAGACAGTATGCCTATTCTAATGGGAGCTTACCAAATCCAGATGGACTGTAACTGGCTTATCAAATTGAACTCTCTGAAAGTGGCTGACAATGGGGGCTGACAGGGAAGCCATTGATAAAGGCATTGGGACTTGTTTCTACTGCTTTTTGGGACCCTACTCTATTTGGATACAAAGCTTCCTAGTCTTGCTTGTAGCCCCCTACAAGGGTCTTGGACTTCTCACAGGGCAGGGTTCCCTGTCCTCTCTTAAGGAGGCAGGAAGAGGGAGGAGGGTGAGTGTGGGAGTGGGAGGGGAATGGGAGAAAGGGAGGAAGTGTAAATTTTTGAATGGAAAATTAATAAATTTTAAAAAAGAAAAGATTATTGAAAGAACATCAAGCATTGATGTTAATTTTATACATTGAATTTCAAAAGCATTTCCTGCCTCTTCTTAAACAATGGTGGGTAATATTTCCTATACATTATATATACTTACTTAACTGCTAAGGAGATGGTAGTCCATCACCTTTCTCCACACTTTATTCTTTTTAAGTTGATCATATATAGGAGAGAATTAAATACATGTTCATAGTAAGAATAATATAAATTGTACATTTGTGTGTCTGTCATATAAATTTATAAATAGTATGGTAAAATGGCAAAGAAAGCACCTTATTGTGTGATTCATTCATATTGCATTTTTTCCACAGTTAATCTTTTCCCTATTTTGAAAATAATCTTACTTTCTTTCTCCTTATACTTTAATTAATGACGTTTGTTATTTCCTTCAAGGAAATATTGTCTATTGTTACCCATTCTTTAACTTTTAAGAAGAATCCCACATACAGATATGTATTTAGTTTTGCAATTTTTTGTTTGAATATTTTTACTTTTGTGTTTCTGTATGTGGCACAGTTACTATATATAACACAACTTTGCCATTTTAAGGATTCTTAGTTTGAAAAATTGTAGTATCAAGTGCATTTTCATTATTTTGTAACAGTTGTCACTATTATCCCCAAACCACCTTCATTATGCCAAATTCAATCTATGTCACCCTTAACAGTTAACGCTCTGCTTCCCAACAATTACTGCTCTATAATACATATGCTTAAATTAATTGCATTTTACTGGATTATTTTGGATTTTTGTGTTATTATGTCATATTTCTCAATTCAGAATATCTTGTCATTTGGTGCTTGCCTTACGGAATATGGTAAAAAATGTAACTTGGTACAAGTTATGTTTTGCCTCCTCATATACAGTATATGATTCTAAGAAAGCATATTTTTATTTATTTCCTCTATCTTTACAATGCTGTGATCACACATTCATTTATGTTCATGTTTTAAACAGAATAGCATGTTGTCATAGTAGTCATAATGTCATAGTCATTTAGAATTTAAAATTTAAAACTGCATGTATTAGCTCATGTACTCATTATTTCTAGAGTTATTCACTCAGTCTGTGTCATCTCACTATTTCTGGTGATTTTCTTTATTACTATAGTACTCTAGGAAAGCCAGTGAGTAATTCTTTTGCTTTAGTATCTAAACATGTTATTTTTTCACATTTGTTTAAGGGGATATTTCCATGGATATAAAATTTAAGAAAAATAATTTGTAGTGTGTGGTAGCATTATTCACATATAGTCTATTTCAATGTTTTGCCTCTCTTACTAACTCTAATACTCTAATTATCATATTCTCCTGCTCTAAAAATCATTTGCTTTTCTGAGTATCAGTATGTTTTTCAAGAAATTTGCTGTTCTTCTTATTTTTTATCAACTTAATACAACCTAGATTTAACTGGAATGAGTAATCATAATTGAGAAAAATGCGCCATAATATTGGTCTGTTCAAAATCTTTATTTAAATTATTGGAGTTCAGTGCCAATCACACTGAAGTGAGATTCAGCACTGTTTCGAAGACATTTTTGTTGTCATTGTTGTTATTTTTCTGTGTTTGTTAATTTGACACTAGCTGGAGTCATTTTGAAGGATGAAACCTCAATTGAGAATGGGTCTATACAACTACTGGCTGCTAGGAGAGGGAAATTTATCCTCTTCCAGAGATCAGTTCACTTATTGATTGAACAATTCAGAGTGAATCAACTGTGAATCCATACATGTACAATCAACAAAACTGATTCAGCAGGTTCTATGTGATAGTAATAATCTAAGAATAGAAGCTTTCACCTTGATATTTGGGGTGCATTGGGATAAGTGTGAAGAAGGGTAATTGGGATAGGGTGGAAATATAAATGGAAGAAGGAAAATATGGAAAATAGAGCAGGAAGAAGGGAAGGAGAAAAGGGGAGTGTGTGTGTGTGTGTGTGTGTGTGTGTATGGTCTTTCAACCTATTTGTCAATCTGGGCAAGTGGGCAAGTCTGAAGTGCATTTTCTTAATTGATGATTGATTTGGAAGGGCCCACCTAAATGTGAGCAGTGCCATTCCTGGACTGGTAGTCATGGGTTGTGTAGGAAAGCAGGCTGAGCAAGCTGAGGAAGTAAGCCATTAAACAATACTCCTCTGTGGCCTCTGCAGTGGATTCTGCCTTCAGGTTCCTGCTCTGTTTGAGTTACTGCCCTGAGTTCCTCAGTGATTAAATGTTTCCCGGAAGTGTAAGTTAACTAAACCCTTTCCTTTAGGACACAATGTCTTATTACAGCAAACCAAACACTGATGAAGATGTTATTTAAAGGCAGACCCACAGATTAAATGTCTATAGCTTTTCTGTCCTCAAGCAGAGACTTGCATTAGGGTGGGAAAGATTCGTTTCACCCTGTGTCAAATATCTGCCTTGGAGTGGGCCTATGGAACATACATGCATACATGCAATCTCTAAGACTGTACCAGTCCCCAACACTGCAAGATTCAGATGTGTTCCATTTTATTATCAATGTTCATGAGCAAATGACTGCTATTTCAATGACCATAACCAACTTTGGACAGCAAGACTATCAATAGGCCAGTGATAGCATATATGGCCAAAGTAATCACTTTCATCAATACTATTCAAATTTTCAGCAATTCAGGTAGAATTGCAAGTATGAAAAATGAATATTGTGTCAAAGCCAAGATTATATCAAATTCAAACTAACATAAAAGGTTTTAAGAAATATATAATATGACCTAAAAATCAGATTATGGTGCAAGAAAAAAAAGTATGTGTGTGTGCACATATGTAATTTACATATATATATAGTTTAAAATAAAATATATTTAAAAATAAGTGATACTTATTAAAATACATAAGAACTAGAAAGCAACAATACAAACTCAAATTTAGATAAAACAATGAAGGTCAAAGTAGAAATAAATAAAATATAAGCTCAAGTAGTTTGAAAAAGTAAACTTACTAAAGACAAATCCACAGATATGCTAGGATAAAGAAAACTAGAGTAACTTTTAAATTAGAGATGAGAAAGAAGACAACAAAACTTATACCACATTAAACACAAATGATCATTAAATACTATTAGGAACAGTTATGCACCAATGACTTTCATAATCTAGAAGATATCAACAGAGTATATTTCTAAATAAGTATACCTCACCAAAATGAAATCATGAAACAACAACAAAAGAAAAACCTAACACACAAAATGCAAATATGGAGGATGAATTATAATGAGGACTCCCCTACTGAGAAAATCTAAGGACTATATGTCTTCAGTGTTGAATTTGGTCAAATATTAAAGAATTGGTATTATTTTTTACTTATTATTCAAATAGAAATTACTATAAAAACAGAAATTATTAAATTCCATGATACTTCCAAAGGAGAAAAAAAAGAAGGAAGAATGAATGAAAAAAAAACTAAAAAAAAGAAACTGGAGATAGTGGTGCAGGAGAATTGTCTGTAATCTGTCAATCATGTTTTAAACAAAACACTGATTGGCCAGGCAGAAATTATAGGCAAGCTGGGCGGTGGTGGCACACGCCTTTAATCCCAGCACTCGGGAGGCAGAGGCAGGCGGATCTCTGTGAATTCGAGGCCAGCCTGGTCTACAAGAGCTAGTTCCAGGCCAGGCTCTAAAAAAGCTGCAGAGAAACCCTGTTTCGAAAAACAACAACAAAAAAAGAAAAAAGAAAAAGAAAAAGAAATTATAGGCGGGAAAACCAGACAGGAAGTAGAAATGATGTAATGAGAACAAGAGAACTCTGGGAAGCAGGAGGTTGATTCCTCCCACTCCTGCCCAGACCACCAAAGCATCAGGATGTGATCTGCTCCACTGAAAAAAGGTACTGAGCCATATGGCTAACATAGATCAGAAAAATGGGTTAATCAAGATACGAGAGTTAGCCAGTGAGAGGCTAGAGCTAATGGGCCAATCAGCTTTATAACTTATAGAGATCTTTGTGTTATTTCTTTGGGGCTTGCGGGCTGTGGGGTACCAGGTGGGACAGAAACCCAAACAAGCAGGCCTGGCTTCCGTTCACTGTTACAGAATGGCACACATGTGAATAACTGCATCCACAAAAAGCTTTAAAAAGCTTGGTAAAGATTAAAGCATTTCGGTTTTCAGCTGTAGAAGAAAAAATCTGGGCTATTTTAAAATGCTGGCTTTCTGGGCCTTCCTGCCAGGGAAAACTCTGACTTTCAAGCAGGCGGGCCAGACTATGGAGCTATGGATACAATGTTGCAGCTTGCTTCTTGGCAAGGACCTTGAAATGCCATAGGAGCTTTCCAGTGTTGTTTACACACTGTTGCAGCTTGCTTCCTGGCAAGGACGTTAAAACACCATAGAGTTGTGGCAAAAATCTTCTCCATATTCCTTAACAAATTAAAGACCCATGTGGTCAGAAAAAGAGAGATATATAGTATACACAGGCTAAAGATTATAGTTCTCAAAAAAGAAAGAAAGAAAGAAAGAAAGAAAGAAAGAAGGAAGAAAGGAAGGAAGGAAGGAAAGAAGGAAGGTAGAGAGTAGCCTGGGAGGCAGAGACAGATGGATCTCTGTGAGTTCAAAGATAGCCTGGTTTACAAAGAGAATTCCAGGACAAAGATATACAGAGAACCTGTCTCATAAAGCTAAAAGTTAAAAGTGAAAATAAAAAAATAGAGGTTAAAATAAAGCCAAATAAAGATGAAAAATACACAGAGAATCTTGATACTGTATGTTATGCTCTCTTTGAATTGTTTAAATGCTGAGGAAGGAGCAACAGCTGCTAAAAGATATTTGCTTATAAATGCTGCAGAATAAATCCAAGATAGGTATTTTGAAAATACCTTGACTTCACAGTTGAAGTCAAAAGGTATGTTACTTTGGAGAAGAGATTTTGGTTTTGTTTCCACAGAAAATGAGCGGCTGTGGATTTATTCAGAGTTAAGAAAAATCCAATTTGATCAAGGACGACCACCTGAGAAGTCTCCAGCAGGAATAGATGGCCAGTTGTCTGAGTTCTTCATCCAAAACAAGTTCAAGACTGCTGCCTGAGATGATCAAGACTCACAGGATACTTCAAACAGGACTTGATCATAACTCTAAATTTTCTTTAGGTCCCCATAAGATTATCAGTTCCCTCAACCAGCAGGAAGTAGCCTGGAATACTACTCCCACATTCCAAAAGAATGGACTATTGGGTATTTTCCTTTTTTTTAAAAGGGGAAGTGGTGCGGGAGAATTGTCTGTAATCTGTCAATCATATTTTAAATAAAACGCTGATTGGCCAGGCAGAAAGTATAGGCGGGAAAACCAGACAGGAAGTAGAAATGATGTTATGAGAACAAGAGAACTCTGGAAAGCAGGAGGTTGATTCTTCCCACTCCTGCCCAGACCACCAAAGCAGCAGGATGTGATCTGCTCCACTGAAAAAAAGGTACTGAGCCACATGGCTAACATAGATCAGAAAAATTGGTTAATCAAGATATGAGAGTTAGCCAGTGAGAGGCTAGAGCTAATGGGCCAATCAGCTTTATAACGTATAGAGATCTTTGGTTGTTTCTTTGGGGCTTGCTGGCTGTGGGGTACCGGGTGGGACAGAAACCCAAACAAGCAGGCCTGGCCCCTTCCTGTTACAGATAACATTTAAATGAAAATAAATCTGTGTTTGTGGACTGGGAGAATCTGTATAGTAAAAATGTCCATACTACGTGAGGTAACAAACAACTTTAATAAAATGTTAATCAAAATAATTACAGTTTTAAGGAAATATAAAAAAGATTTTAATATTTATGTATACCTTCAATAGCAAACTATCTTAAGCAAAAATAACTAAGCAGGAGCCATTATACCACTTGATTTCATAAGCAATATTGTGAAACTATAGTCACTAATACTGCACTATTTTAATGTACTGCTATTCATAACTATAAAGGAACTTAAATACTTATCCACTAAAATGAAAAAGTGTCCATATACACAATTTTATACTACCAGTCCATCAGAAAGAATAAATACCTGTGAAAATATTTCATAAATGTATACCATGTTACAGTTATAGATGAGAAAGTTTTAAAGTGTTCTAATACACTAATATGGAATAGACAACAACAATGAATTATAAAAAAAAGAAAGGATTTTGAGTGTTTTCTATAAAGGAATTTAGGTGGGGATAAGGATCAGTAGTATTTTCCTTTAATAGCATGTGTGACAAAATATATTTGATCCATAGAAGGGCAAAAAAAAAAGAGAGACAGACAGACATTCAAGAATATAAATTAACATAATTTAATTATTGTACAATGTACACATGTATTGAACACCAAATAATGCCCCAATTTTACACACACACACCATACCATTTACAACATTTAAAATTTTATATGATTATAAAATTTTTATTTTCCAGTTACTAAGTTTTTTTATATATCTTGGTTATAAATATTTTATTTCGTTAGTTTAAACATTTTTCTTACAGGTATGTATTGTGTTTAGCACATCCGCTCCACATCATTACCCTCACGCTTCTTTTCCCTTCCCTTTATTTCTACCTTATTTATTATGTACATATATAATTGTGAGTGATTATATAAAATACGGATCTACAAAAGAGAATACTTTTTGTGATTCTGAAATTGCCTTAATTTACAAAATATAATTTTCTTCAATTAAATCATTATTTCCATTTTTCATTATGGATAAAACATTCCAAGCTAGGTTATAGTTATAGTTTTATTTAGTTATGATAAAAGATGAATTAGATCTAAATATTGTAACTGTAATTCTTGCTTGATAACTGTTTTTGTTCTATGTAATTTTACTATGTTAAAGTGAAAGCCTTTCTTTTTTGTTTAAACAGATAAAGGGGAAATGATGGAGGAGTGTCTATGCATTACTTTCATTGGTTAATAAAGAAACTGCCTTGGCCCCTTTAATACGATAGAAAATTAGGTAGGCAGAGTAGACAGAACAGAATTCCGGGAGAAAGGAAGCAGAGTCAGGCAGATGGCTTCAGGCAGTGGCCATAGGCAGTCACCTTGCCTCTCCTCTCTGAGATGGATGCAGGCTAAGATCTCTCCTGGTAAGCGACCACCTCATGGTGCTACACGGATTACTAAATATGGATTAATTAGCCAATAAGAGGCTGAAATTAATGGGCCAGGCAGTGTTTAAAAGTGTAGTGTGAAGCGGCGGGGCCGTGTCCCGCCACCCGGCAGCGGCTAGCTTTACACCCGAAATAATTACACGGAAACTGTATTCTTTTAAATCACTGCCTGGCCCATTATCTGTAGCCTCTTATTGGCTAATTCTCACATCTTCCTTTAACCCATATTTAGTAATCTGGGTAGCACCACGAGGTGTGGCTTACCAGGAGAGATCTTAACCTGCGTCCATCTCGGAGAGGAGCAGCATGGAGACTCCTATGGCGACTGCCTCAAGCGTCTCCCCAACTCTACTTCCTTGTTCCCACAATTCTGTTCTGTCTACTCCACCTACCTAATTTTCTGTCTCTTAAAGGGCCAAGGCAGTTTTCTTTATTAATTAACCAATGAAAGAAACATAGACAGATAACTCTCCTCCATCATAAAAGAATACAGTTTCTGTGTAATTATTTCTGGTGTAAAGCTAGCCAGGTGGCAGGATGCAGCCCTGCCATTCCTTTTACAAGGTGATGGTGGTGCATGCCTTTAATGCCAGCACTAGGGAGGCAGAGGCAGGCAGATCTCTGTGCATTCAAGGCCATCCTGGAATACATGAGCTATTTCCTTTCATGACAGGGTCCAAAGCTACATAGAAACCCTGTCTCAAGAAAACATGTGTGTGTGTGTGTGAGAGAGAGAGAGAGAAAGAGAGAGAGAGAGAGAGAGAGAGAGAGAGAGAGAGAGAGAGAGCGCGTGTGTGTATTGCATTATATTTCTAAGTTACTTGTCCTTCCTTTGTATCTAAAAATCTATCTAACCCCTGGGTTTCCCTGTTCTCATTTCCTGACATTTCTTTGGGAGATCATGTTACAAATATTGTCTGGTCAGTCGCTTGCATCTAACAGTTAGAATTTCAAAAAGTTATCATAACACTTAGTTAACCATAGATTTGCTAGTTCTGACCCAGCTACTCTGTCCTTTCCATTGTCCAGGGACCTGCTGGAAACTAGTATTTAAATTATTCATGAATATTCATTCTCCAAATCACACTTTACTTCCTGAGTACAATTTCTGGTTGTCTGGCCAAAATCATCTGATCCAGAGTCAGCATATTGGTCAGCTTTTACTGGTATTGACTTTCAAACAGCACTGTTCATAGAGTGTCATGGGCTGCATCTCTGCCAACTCAGAAGAAGTCTCTTTGAAGTGGATTTTCTAACAGCTATTCCCAGGGGACTCTGCTTTTTTGTTGTCAGAGGACCTACTAAGATCTTGATCTGCTAAGAGCTGCTTCCAGAAACCCGGTTTGCTCAGCCATCACCACTATGTTCTTACAGTGTATTTCTTACCTCTGAGTCTGCACATGACAGTGTCCCATGCCCCTGTATCCCACAGTAATGCATCCCCACTGTGTTGATATGTGGCTAAGTGCCACCCAGTTTTTTGTACTTCTGCTCTGCTATTTATTTCTTGCTGTCCTGAAACTTTGCTTTATACTGTATACTTTTGAAAGCAGCTTCAATTTTCCCTCCCCTTACAAAGAAAGTAAAATTTGCAACTGTGCTTGGCTTTGGTTATCTTACCATCTTTTTTCCCCCTCACCATTCATTTTTAAAATAAAAATAGATTTTTTTCGTAAGATATATTCTTTTCATAGTTTCTCCCCTACAAGATTCTCACTGCCTCCCTACGTACTAAGATGCATTCATTCTGTCTCTGTCTTTATAAAAACAAACAGAGAATCAAAAAAGGATAGAACGTAAAACATTAGAATCACTAAGATAAGATAGTGGAGAATTTTCTCTGAATTTGTTAACATGAATGCACTGAATATTATATATGTAATTCTTACTTGATAACTGTTTTGTTGTATGTAGTTTCACTATGTTAAAGTTAAAACCTTTATTTATATTAAAAAGTGGGGAAATGTTGTAGAATATTAGTTAAAATGTGTTACATCTGTTTACATTGTGAAATATTTGTTTAATGATGAAAAGATGTTTTGCATTCTTTTATGCTGCATTTGTTTAACTCTGTGAATCCGTGTTACTTTGTCTAAAATACCTGATTGATCTAATAAAGAGCTCAACAGCACAATAGCTAGGTAGAAGAAAGGATAGGAAGGACTGGCAGGCAGAGGTAATAAACAGAAGGAGAAATCTGGGAGAAGAGAATCAATGAGAAAGAAAATAAGGGGCCAAACACCCAGTCATACACAAAATAAGAAGGAAAGAAAAGATGTACAGAAATAGAGAAAGGTAAAAGCTCAGAAACAAATGATAGATGGGATAATTTAAGTTAAGAAAATCTGGCTATAAATAAGCCAAGCTAAGGCTGGGAATTCATAAGAAAAAATAAAACTCCATGTGATTTATTTGGTATCTGGTTTGTACCTCCCTCCAAGGAGCCCAAAAAGCAAAGAGCAAAACAAACAAACAAAACTACAACAAACTCTATGTTCATTGACTTAGAATTCACGAAGAATAGTAAATTATTTTTCAACATGAAACTAGGTGTTGTTATTCTTCCTTATGTATATATATATATATATATATATATATTTATATTAAAGACATATTTTCTCCATATATATGTACTCTTTTAAATATTTTTAATCCCCTTTCATTCTTTAAGATTTTCCATTGTGCTCATGTCTATACACTTTATGGTAGCTAGCATTCTTTTGATGTATCACTATATATCTACTTTTTCTATTTGTTAGTTCTAGTGCATAGTCTTTACTTCCAAGTTTATAAATATTTTCTTCTATTACTGAAAAGTCTACTGATGATTCCTTCTGGTAAATATTAGTTAACTGATCATAGTTTACAACATCTGAATTTCCATTCAGGTATTATTTTTATGTAGCTTCTATCTCTTTATTAGCAGTCTGTTTTCAATGGAACCATGTCATTTCAGCTTTCTTTACTTCCTTATGAATATTTTGATTCATTTCTATGGCTACATATATAAGAGCTACTCTGAAGTCATTGCAAAGTTTGGCATTCATGTTCTCTCATAGTTCTTGCATTCTACATTGCCCTCTTTTGTACTTTAACCAGGAAATTAGCCATTGTACTATAAAATACATGTACAGTGAACCTCTGATTTTACTTACCCTATAATATCATCATTGCTATTAGCTATTTATTTCCTTAATATCTTGGTTGGACTTTGCTATTGAAATACACTTTCCCTGTAGTAAAATTGTTCCTTAGAAAATATAGCCTTGTGCATACACAATAGCTAATCATTCTTTTATGTGAGTGGGTTAAGCAAGCACTGTTTTGGAAATTTTAACTTTTCATGCTTTCTTTGTTAAATAGACTTCTTTTCTTAGGCTCAGACCCAGCTATTAGTTTACAACAATGGTCACTGTTTGTCGTCTTTGATAGTGTCCAAGACTTCAAATTATTATACATTATGATCCAACAAAATTATCTCTCTTTTTCAGGTGTGAAAGCCTGGATTTAGTAAAGCTCTTAGCTATGATTTTTCCATACTATTTGCTAAGACAGGTAGCATTTGCTTTTTGAGCTTCCAGTTCCACTTTAATTGCTTACAACAAAAGCATCATTGTGTATTATATAGCTTAGAGGTTTGACCTTTTCCAAGATTGTTCTAAATAAAGTTTTTAAAACGGTATATGAACTTTCTATTCTTAGGATTACTCTCTCATTTGTCTGCTTGTTAGTATTTGTCAACTTAACAGAAGCTAGAGTCAAATATTGAGAAAATACGTGTTTCAGATTACCTTCTCAGAGATGACATCACCCACACAGTATGCTGGGTTTTCTACAATAACCATTCATCAACAAAATGCCCCCAAAGACTTGCCTAAAGGACAATCTGAAAAATCACTCAGCCACTGTTCAAGGTCTGAGTGTGAGAACAGCCCACTACTCTTGAATGATACCCTGGTTTGTGAACAAGTTAGGTGTGGCAATCCCCTGTCATCCAAGCTTGTACCTACTGACTGATATGTAACTTTTTTCTACAAAAGATTTTGATTTTGAAATATTGGGGTAAAAGTATCCATGCTACACAGTAATAAGTTTAGATTATCTTCCAAGAAAAGGCTTGGAATAAAGAGATACTTTTTGCCTATTCTATGTAAACACCTTTAGTTTAGTTCTTTCAGCAATTAGCTGTAGGATACAAGAAATATTAGTGGTCATCTCCATGTTAGGGAAATACTGGAGACTTTAAAATCTGTGGAAGAGGAAGTCTTCTTGGAAACACTGGCTCAGAATGATTTTATCTTCTTTCTTTCATTTTTATTTGAAGCAGGATTTCTCTGTGTAATAGCTCTGAATGCCATGGAACTTGCATTGTAGACCAGGCTGGACTTGAACTCATGGAGATCCACATGCCTCTGCCTCCCAAGTGCTGGATTTAAAGGCATGAACTGCCACCACCTGCTATGATTTTCTTTTCAAACAAAACTAGAAAAAGGTAGATTACATCTCAGATACTATGTTCTTATTACCTTTGCTAAAATTAAGTTAATTTGCTTGCATAAATAAATGTTTTTAATACAAATTATTACTTAAAACGTATTTCTTTGAAATATTTAGTGTCTTATTGTTCAAATTATGTTTTACTGATTTTTGGACAATTTCATAGGTGTGTACAATGTGCTGTGATGCTATTCATCCCATTGGGTTCTTCTATCTGCTTGTACTCCTTGCTATTCTTCCCAATTAGTCCTCTCCTGCTTTCTTGTCTTTTATTTATAGAAGCCTTCTGCCTATAGTCATAGCTGTTGCCTATAAGTTTCCATGTGTCCAATGACCTTGTCATATCCAAAAGACACTCTTTCATAGCATTCATTCTCTTTATACACCTCTTACATCCTTTCTACTCTCTCATTTATGATGTTTCCTAGGTGAGTGAACATAGGGCAGTATCTTATTATTAGTCCCTTGGTCAGATAAGTGTCTGCACATTAATGCTACTCACTACAAAACAAAATTCCTCTGATCCAGGCTGGAAGCAACACTAAGGGTATAAACATGACAGTAGAAGGCACTTTAACTATGTGTACATAAAGTCAGTAGTAAACTTTTCTATACGACATTTGAATTCTCCACACATAAATTTTAATCAGGTTTATAAAGTATGAGATGTGGATTGCCTCCAATGGCTCAGGTGTCAAATACAATCAGAAAGCACCTGGCTATACTGAAAATAATAGAACCACAACTGCTTCAATGAACACTGATTTGCCTAGAAGTTTATTGTTATAGTATGCAGGTCCACAATTAGGTAAGACCATTTGTCTTAGTCACTGTTCTACTGCTATGAAGAGGCCATGATAACACCTATAAAACAAAACATTCAATTGGAACTTGCCTACATTTTCAGAGATTTAGTCCATTATTGTCATGGCAGGGAGCACGATGACATATAAACAGAAATAGTTGATAGTTTTATAGCTGAATCCACAGAGATAGAGCCACTGGGCCTGACTGGGTCTTTTCAAAGCTCGAAGTCTACCCCCATTGACACACCTCCTTCAACAAATCAATAGTTATTCTAACAAAAATGTCATTCCTGATTGGGGTGAGTGAGTGCCTGAACAGCTGCCCGTAGAGGGACCACCAACAATCACCAACCCCCCCCACACACAATTCCTGTTCTTCCTGCAGGGGTTATTCTCCCTGGATACTGCCTTTCTCTTCCTGTCCCTTCCAGCTTGCACCCAGAAACCCCCCCCCCCTTTATCCTCCAGTCTTTGGGGCCACAAAATCCCACAGCGCAACCTGTTTGGGTGCCGGAACTGGGAATTGAGTGCACCCAGGCCGGTGGGAGGTCCCCTGTTTCATTAGCCTGCCTGCAGCAAGGTAGGCCCTTTGTCAGAGAGCTGCTTGGCCTGCAAGGAGACCTGACTGTCTGTGAGAAGATCCATCACTCATTGGGGTGAGTTAGTGCCTGAACCATGGCAGCTGCCTGGAGAGGGACCACTGACATTCCCCAACACCCCCCCACACACACACTTCCTGCTCTTCCTGCAGAGATTATTCTCCCTGGATACTGCCTTTCTCTTCCTGTCCCTTCCAGTTTGCATCCAGAACCCCCCCCCTTCATCCTTCCGTTTTTGAGACCACAAAATCCCACAGCCCAGCCTGTTTGGGCGCCTGGACTGGGAATTGAGTGCACCCAGGTCAGTGGGAGGTCCCCTGCTTCAATAGCCTGCCTGCAGCAAGGTAGGCCCTTTGTCACCGAGCTGCTTGGCCAGCAAGGAAACCTGACTGTCTACCAGAAGATCCCTCATTCATTAGGGGCTTATTCTCCCCGGATACTGCCTCTCTTTTCCTGTCCCTTCCCAGCTTGCATCCAGAACCCTCCTACTTCATCCTCCCATCTTTGGGGCCACAAAATCCCACAGTGCAACCTGTTTGGGTGCCGGGACTAGGAATTGAGTGCACCCAGGCCGGTGGGAGGTCCCCTGTTTCAATAGCCTGCCTGCAGCAAGGTAGGCCCTTTGTCAGTGAGCTGCTTGACCAGCAAGGAGACCTGACTGTCTACCAGAAGATTCTTCATTCATTGGGGTGAGGGAATTGACTTCATTCGGGTGAATTGAACTTCTAAATGAAGACCCAAAGGGGATTATTCAGAGGAAGAAATGGGCAGGTGCCAATGCAAGAATTCCTCCAACAATTTGAAAAACAACATGAAAGCACCAGAACCCAGCGAACTTATAACAGGGGGACTTGAACACACTAATCAAGAAGAAGTAGAAAAAATGGACTTTATGAGTAAAAGTAATAGAGTCCCTTAAAAAGGAGGTGAAAAACTCCCTTAAGGAAATGGACGAGAAGAATAACAAAAAGTTTGAAGAATTGAGTAAATCCATAAATGATATCCTAGGAAACCAATAAAAAACCATCAAACAGATAATGGAAACAGCGCAAGACTTGAAAACTGAAATGGAGGCAAGGAAGAAAACACAAACCAAGGGCCAGCTGGATATGGAAAATCTATGTAAATGAACAGAGACTACAGAAACAAGCATAACCAACAGAATACAAGAGATAGAAGAAAGAATCTCAGATTTTGAAGATACCATAGAGAAAATAAACGCACTGATCAAAGAAAACAGCAAATCCAATAAACCCTCATCAAAAAATTCAGGAAATCTTGGACACAATAAAAAGACCAAACCTAAGACTAATAGGCATAGAAGAAGGAGAAGAAATACAGCTCAATGGTCCAGAAAATATATTTAATAAAATTATAGAAGAAAACTTCACAAACCTAAAGAAAGATATTCCTATTAAGGTTCAAGAAGCTTACAGAACACCAAATAGACTGGATCACAAAAAATCATCCCCTCGCCATATTATAATCAAAAGACAAAACATACATAATAAAGAAAGAATATTAAGAGCTGCAAAGGAAAAAGGTCAAGTAACCTATAAATGTAAACCTATCAAACTAACACCTGACTTCTCTATGGAAACCATGAAAGCCAGAAGGTCCTGGATAGCTGTTTTGCAGAAACTAAGAGACCATGGATGCAAGCCCAGATTACTATACCCAGCCAAGGTCTCATTCACTATAAATGGAGAAAACAAAATATTTCAAGATAAAAACAAATTTAAACAATATGTAGCCACAAATCCAGCCTTACAGAAAGTAATAGAAGGAAATTCACAAAAAAAGGAGTCCAACATTGCCCAAAATACCTCAGACATCTAGCAACCTTTCACCATCACATCTCAAAGAAAGGAAACACACAATCTCTACTACCAAATAAAAAATGACAACCGGAGTTAACATCCACTGGTCATTAATATCACTTAATATCAATGGTCTCAATTCACCTATAGAAAGGCACAGGCGAAGAGATTGGATACGCAAACAGGATCCAACATTCGGCTGTTTACAAGAAACGCACCTCAAACACAAAGACAGATATCTACTCAGAGTAAAGGGTTGGGAAATGGTTTATCAAGCAATGGACCTAAGAAACAAGCTGGTGTGGCCATACTAATTTCTAAGAAAGTTGACTTCAAACTAAAATCATTCAGAAGAGATGGAAAGGGACACTTTATACTCATTACAGGAAAAATCCATCAGAATGAAGTCTCAATCCTAAATATCTATGCCCCTAATACAAAAGCACGCACTTATGTAAAAGAAACATTACTAGAACTCAAGGCAGCAATCAAATCAAACACACTGATAATGGGAGACTTCAACACTCCTCTCTCACCAATGGACAGGTCAATATGACAGAAACCTAACAGAGAATTAAGAGACTTAATAGAGGTAATGAACCAAATGGAATTAACAGACATCCATAGAACATTCCCCACAAATAGGAAAGAATATACCTTCTCTGCAGCTCATGGAACCTTTCCGAAAATTGACCACATACTCGGTAACAAAGCAAACTTCCACAGTTACAAAAACATATTAGTAACCACCTGCATCTTATCAGATCACCATGTATTAAAATTAGAATTCAACAACAATGCTACCCCCAGAGAGCCTACAAACTCATGGAAACTGAACAGTCAACTACTGAACCACACCTGGGTCAAGGAAGAAATAAAGAAAGAAATTAAAGTCTTCCTTGAATTTAATGAAAATAAAGACACAACATACTCAAACCTATAGGACACTATGAAAGAAGTGCTAAGAGGAAAATTCATAGCACTAAGTGCCCACTTAAAAAAAACGGAGAAAGCATACAATGGAGACTTAACAGCACACGTGAAAGCTCTAGAAAAGAAAGAAGCAGACTCACCTAGGAGGAGTAAAAGACTGGAAATTATCAAACTGAGGGCTGAAATCAACAAAATAGAAACACAGAAAACAATCCAAAGAATCAATGAAACAAAAAGCTGGTTCTTGGAGAAAATCAACAAGATTGACAAACCCTTAGCCAAACTAATCAAACGGCAGAGGGAGAACACGCAAATTAACAAGATCAGAAATGAAAAGGGGGACATAACCACAGACACAGAGGAAATTCAGAGAATCATTAGATCTTATTACAAAAGCTTGTATGCCACAAAATTGGAAAATGTAAAAGAAATGGACACTTTTTTAGATAAGTACCATATACCAAAGTTAAACCAGGACCAGGAGAACAATCTAAATATTCCTGTTAGTCACGAAGAATTAGAAACTGTTATCAGAAACCTCCCTACCAAAAAAAGCCCAGGACAAGATGGTTTCAATACAGAATTCTATCAGAACTTCCAAGAAGACCTTATACCTATACTCCTTAAGGTATTTCATAATATAGAAACAGAACAGCCTTTGCCAAATTCCTTTTATGAAGCTACAATTACCCTGATACCTAAACCACACAAAGACTCAACCAAGAAAGAGAATTACAGGCCAATCTCACTCATGAACATCGATGCAAAAATTCTCAATAAAATACTGGCAAACCGAATCCAAGAACACTTTAGAAAAATTATCTACTACGATCAAGTAGGCTTCATCCCAGAGATGCAGGGCTGGTTCAACATACGAAAATCTATCAATGTAATCCATCATATAAATAAACTGAAGGAAAAAAAACCATATGATCATCTCATTAGATGCAGAAAAAGCATTTGACAAAATTCAACACCCCTTTATGATAAAGGTATTGGAGAGATTAGGGATACAAGGGTCATTCCTAAATATAATAAAGGCTATTTACAGCAAGCCGACAGCTAACATCAAATTAAATGGAGAGAAACTCAAGGCCATCACACTAAATTCAGGAACACGACAAGGCTGTCCACTCTCTCCTTATCTCTTCAATATAGTGCTTGAAGTTCTAGCAATAGTAATAAGGCAATACAAGGGGATCAAGAGGATTCGAATTGGAAAGGAAGAAGTTAAACTTTCGTTATTTGCAGATGATATAATAGTATACATAAGCGACCCCAAAAACTCCACCAAAGAACTCCTACAGCTGATAAACTCCTTTAGAATCGTGCCAGGATACAAGATCAACTCCAAAAAATCAGTTGCCCTCCTATATACAAAGGATAAGGAAACAGAGAAAGAAATCAGAGAAGCTTCACCTTTCACGATAGCCACAAATAGCATAAAATATCTTGGGGTAACTCTAACCAAGGAAGTGAAAGACCTATTTGACAAGAACATTAAGTCTTTGAAGAAAGAAATTGAAGAGGGTACCATAAAATGGAAGGATCTCCCTTGCTCTTGGATTGGGAAGATCAACATAGTAAAAATGGCAATTCTACCAAAAGCAATCTATAGATTCAATGCAATCCCCATTAAAATCCCATCAAAATTGTTCACAGACCTTGAGAGAACAATAATCAACTTTATATGGAAGAAAAAGAAACCCAGGATAGCCAAAACAATTTTATACAATAAAGGAACTTCTGGAGGCATTACCATCCCTTACTTCAAACTCTATTACAGAGCTACAGTATTGAAAACAGCTTGGTATTGGCATAAAAATAGAGAAGTCAACCAATGGAATCGAATAGAAGACCCGGATCTTAACCCACAAACCTATGAACACCTGATTTTCCATAAAGGAGCTAAAAGCATACAATGGAAGAAAGAAAGCATCTTCAACAAATGGTGCTGGAATAACTGGATGTCAACCTCTAGAAGAATGAAAGCAGATCCGTATCTATCACCATGCACAAAACTCAAGTCCAAATGGATTAAAGACCTCAATATCAATCTGAACACACTGAACCTGTTAGAGGAGAAAGTGGGAAGTACTCTACAACATTTGGGCACAGGAGACCGCTTCCTAGGTATAGCTTTAGCAGCACAGACATGAAGGGCAACATTGAATAAATGGGACCTCCTGAAGCTGAGCAGCTTCTGTAAAGCAAAGGACACTGTCACTAAGACAAAAAGGCAGCCTACTGACTGGGAAAAGATCTTCACCAACCCCACAACAGACAAAGGTCTGATCTCCAAAATATATAAGGATCTCAAAAGACTAGACTTTAAAATGCTAATTAACCCAAATAAAAAATGGTGAACTGAACAGAGAATCCTCAACAGAAGAAATTCAAATGGCCAAAAGACACTTAAGGTCATGCTCAATCTCCTTAGCAATCAGGGACATACAAATCAAAACAACGTTGAGATACCATCTTACACCTGTCAGATTTGCTAAAATCAAAAACACCAATGATTGCCTTTGCTGGAGAGGATGTGGAGTAAGGGGTACACTCATCCATTGCTGTTGGGACTGCAAACTTGTGCAACCACTTGGGAAAGCAGTGTGGAGGTTTCTCAGGAAATTTGGGATCAACCCACCCCAGGACCCAGCAATGCCTCTGTTGGGAATTTACCCAAGAGATGCTCAATCATATTACAAAAACATTTGTTCTACTATGTTTATAGCAGCATTATTTGTAATAGCCAGAACCTGGAAACAACCTAGATGCCCTTCAGTGGAAGAATGGATGAAGAAAGTGTGGAATATATACACATTAGAGTTCTACTTGGCGGTAAAAAATAATGACATCTTTAATTTTGCATGTAAATGGATGGAAATAGAAAACACCATCCTGAGTGAGGTAACCCAGGCCCAAAAAGATGAACATGGGATGTACTCACTCATAATTGGTTTCTAGCCATAACTAAAGGACATCGAGCCTATAATTTGTAAAAAAAAATCCTAGAGAAGCTAAATAAGAAGGTGAATCCAAAGAAAAACATATAGTTATCCTCCTGGATATTGGAAGGTGACAAGATTGCTGGACAAAAAATTGGGAACTTGGGGGTGGGGTTGGATGGGGGTTTGGGGGGATTGGGAGAGAAAAGTGTGAAGTGGAGAATGGGAAGAGCTTGGGGGAATAGGATGGTTGGGATATAGGAAGGGTGGATAAGGGAACAAGGAATTATATATCTTAATTAAGGGAGCCATTCTAGCGTTCGCAGAGACTTGACTCTAGAGGGGTTCCCAGGTATACAGGAAGACGCCCCCAGCTAGTTCCCTGGGCAGCTGAGGAGAGGGTGCCAGAAATGTTCAGATCCTATTGCCATACTCATGAATATCTTGCATACCACCATAAAGCCTTCACCTGGCGTTGGATGGAGAAAATGACAGAGCCCCAAAAGTCCAAAAAAATTCCAAAGTCCAGTTGGAATGGGACTGATGGAACAGGGGACCAAACCGGACTCTCTGAATGTGGCTGAAGGTGGAGAAGGACTGAGAAACCAAGGACAACAACGGCGATGAGATTGAACTCTACAGCATGGACAGGCTCACTGTGAGCCTTGTCAGTTTAGTTGCTCACCTTCCTGGACTTAAGGGGACCTGGGAGGACCTTGGACTTAACATAGTGAAGGGAACCCTGATGGCTCTTTTGCTTGGAGAGAGAGTGAGTGGGGGTATGGGTGGAAGGGAGGGGAGGGAAGGGGGAGGAGGAGGGGAGGAGATGGAAATTTTTTATAAAAAAATAAAGAATTAAAAAAAATGTCATTCCCTAATCATTCAAATATATGAGTCTATAGGGTATTCAAATCAGCACACCATTAATGGGTTTCATTCCACAACAACCTGCATAGTAACTTTTGAAATTGTTAATGCTACCCAGTGGGGAAAAAAATTCCAGCTTAGTTCTACCTTGATTTATCTGTGTCCTGTATGCAAAAGTGTATTGTCTCTTCAGGGGAAGGTTTTATTCAATACCATTATTAATGATTGTTTTCTACATCCCTTCTTAAATTCATAAAATGTCAGTATCTTATAAATAGATCCCAAAAAATAAATATTTATCTATTTTATATTTTTAGACATCTTTTGCTCTTCCTTACCTGGTATGTCTCTTTGCTATAAATTTCTTATATATTTAAAAACTGGTATTTTTTTCAAGTCTGAGAAATATAATGTCAAAATTGTTTTCTAGAATGATTTTTTTCTTATGACACCATTCATATAAATTCCAAACAATAATAATAGAGATGTTGTTTTGCCTCACATGGAAATGTATAAGCATATACATGATGAATTAGTGAAAGCACTGAATAAAGCCTTCTATCTAAATGCTCACATATATAATTATAAACACCCACAAAATAAAACATGTATCTATGATAAAGTTGCATACAATGAGATAGATGCTTTTTTGTAGTATAAAATCATTTCCATCCCAATTTACCCTTTGAGCACATTTTTTCATCACTGAATTAGAATAATTTATTTTCACAATATCGAGATGTTTCTAAAAATTAAATATAGAATATACAACATAAAGAAAATTGAAAACCCATTATATTTCAACACTTTAAAATGTGAACATTTATGCTTTCATGACAGATTATCATTCAAATATTTAAAATAACATTTTAATCTGCAAATAGTTTAAGATATTTCCCATTTCCCCTAAAAGAAATGTTTTTATTTTAGGCAATAGAATATACATTTCATGAATGTTTAAATAAAAGTATTGTAATGTGGAGGAAAAGATCACATATACTTAGATTATATATGCCATCTAATACCACTCCCATAAACACATTGTATTTGACTTGTATTCATTGATTTTCATTGCTACATAATTATTTAAGAAAGGGAGTCTTCAAAGTCTTTTGAACAGTTATTGAGAATGGTTACTGATGGAGGACTCTCATTGGTTAATAAAGAAACTGCCTTGGCTTTTTGATAGGGCATGATTTAGATAGGTAAAGTAGATAGAACAGAATGCTGGGAAGAAGGGAAGTTAGTCTGATGCCATGCCTTTCCTCTCTGAGACAGATGCCATGGAGCCAGCCACCAGGTCAGACATGTTGAATCTTTCTCAGTAAGACACCACCTCGTGGTGCTACACACATTACTAAATATGGGTTAAAGCAAGATATGATAATTAGCCAATAAGTGGCTGAAACTAATAGGCCAGGCAGTGTTTAAAAGAATATAGTTTCCATGCAATTATTTTGGGTAAAGCTAGCCTGGTGGCGGGACGTGGCCCACTCATCTCATCACTACACAATGGTGCCCAGACATGGATAACTAAATCCACAGAAAGCCTGAGAATCTTGGGAAAGAATAGTGTAAAGCATGTTTTCTTGGTAGCAGCAGTTTCTTGGGTCTGCTCTGCTTGCTAGAGGCAAGAAAACACTCTCATCTAAGAAAGGCTTCCTGACTTAGCCTTAGCTGCAAACCCTGACACTCTTTTAAGATGTCCTGCCACGAAACACTTAAACAGTATTGATGAAAAGCTGAATGCATGCCTTTTGGTTTTCAGCCGTAGCAGGAAAAAAGCTTTGCCGTTTTAAAATGCCGGCTTTCTGGGCCATCGTTTCAGGGCAAACTGACTCTTTCAGGCAGGCAGTCCAACTGAGTGTGTTCTGTGAGCAGTATGCTGCAGCTTGCTTGCCAGAAAGACCTTGCAATGCCATAGAGTTGTGGCAATAAAAATGGCTACAGCCAGTACATCTGCCATGAGGCTGGAAAGCTAAGGAATGGGCTGGATCCATCCGCCAAAGACATGGCTTTAGTTCTACCGATATTGTTTGGTAAATTAAAGACTCATATGGTCACAAAAAGATAGTTATATGGTAAAAGAAAGATTCAAAGTCAAAGAAAACGTCTAAATGGTTTACAGTGTGTAAAAATATATGCAGGCTAAAGGTTAAAGTTATTAAAAGTAAAAAAAAAAACAACAAACAAACAGACAAAGAAAAAAGAAAGAGAGATGTTGGGTGTGGTGGTACACACCTTTAATCCCAATGCCTGAGAGGCAGAGACAGACAGACCTCTGTGAGTTCAAGGTATTGTAGCACATGCCTTTAATCCCAGTACTGGGGAAGCAGAGGTAGACGGGTCTCTGTGAGTACAAGGACAGCCTGATCTACAGAGTTATTCCAGGACAAAGATATACAGGGAACCTGTCTCAAAAAAAATAAAAGTAAAAATAAATGAAATAGAGGTAAAAATAAAGCAGCACAAAGATGGAAAATACACAGAAAATCTTGATACTGTATGCTATTATGCTCTCTTTGAATTGTTTGAATGCTGAAAAGGGAGCAACAGCTGCTAAAAGATATTTGTTTATAAATGGTGCTGAACTAATCCAAGATAGATATTTTGAAAATACCTTGACTTCACTATTTGGATCTAAGGTTATGATGTTTTGGAAAAGTTCTTCTTTTGTTTTCACAGAGGATGAGACCCTGTGGATTGATTCTATCCTAATATGGTATGATAGACCACGCCCTCCTGAAAGGTTGCTCAACTGCTTTGCTCAACTGCTGACTGAGAGGAACCTAGCACACAGGTTACACCATGAAAGATTTGATTAACAGTGCTCCCATTCAGCAGGAAGCAGTATGGAGAGAAATAACTGCTCCCATATTCCCAAATATTATTTATATGTTATTTTACATTTAAAGAGAGATATGATATAGATATGAATAATTTGCATTGATATGGATTTTGCTTTAGTGATTTAAATTTAAGGTCAATTTTCTTATATCTATATGTATTTCTGATGTTGATTAAGGTATTGTGATTGTGTAGTTCATTTAAAAATGTAATGTATAATCAGGAAATGTAGGTTGTTAATGGATAATCATCGATAATAGTCAAGCTTGTAGTCATGTTAGATTTTCTATATATAGAGAGATATATTTCTGTTAGATAGGCATTCTTCATATCTTTCAAAGACTGCAGAATATGGCATTTTAAATGTTTTAATAACTTAGGACTTTTCATGACAATGAGACATGTCTGCTCCTGGAAGCACCAATCAACTTCAAGAGGATGCAGGACACAACAGAAAGTGACTGAACTGTCTTTGAAATTTCCTGCTTCATGGAAAAGTCTTCTGGATATTGTGGGCCTGTAGGCTGAAGATGGATGCCCCAACAGTACAGAGGAACTTTGGGTGACTGTCCAGGCACTGAGATCACAGGGCCTCCTGTGATTTTGGGGGTGGTCTACCAAACAGACAGCAGTGCCAGGCCCCCAACCTGTTACCAGGACAACAACCTGCCTTGTTCTGTAGAACCCCTTTTTTCAGACGATGTTTTATTAAAGAAAATATTCCATGCCAGTTTGGATTTTACTGGGTTTCTCTGTAGACCCTGCTGAAGAATTGAGCCAGCCACCCATGACTGGCCCCCATGTTCTTGAGACAATCAGGTAGAGCAGGGATTCCAGTCAAGCAGGAACTCCTTTATTTCCTTACAGCATGCAACTTATAAAGCAAAACCCCACAAATCCTAGAAGAATCAGAAGGGAAATTAGCCAATCACATCAGCTGTCACATTTACATGAGCTTCGGCTCCTATAGCCCCTATGGAGATCACGAGGGCATCAGGCATTTTATGTCATATTACCCCATCTTTAACTCAATCATCCTTTTTGTAAATAAGTCAAATCTACCCTCCCCACTTGCTCCCGTTCCACGCCATCTTGGCTGGGAGTATTCTTCATGGGCTTTGTGACGTTACTGTTTTTGAATTTTGTGCCTTTCTCTAGCAGTTACAATACTGGTACCAACTGCACCTTTTTTATAACTGTTATGCTATTGGCACCAACTGTGCCACTCCTACCTCCTATGTGGTCGATTCGGCCCACAGTTTTTGACCCAGATCTTACCACAGTGGAGGCATTGCACTAGGCTTTGAGTCCTGCCATAATTTTGCAAAATGGGCACCTTCAATTTGAAGAAAGATACCTAATCACCCTCGGGATACCCTTTATAAACTCTTTATGAATTTTGGATATTTGACACCATATATCGCAAAAGTCTAAAAGTTTTTGCTGGCATGGGAACAAGTAGACAGAACTCCCACATACCCATGGTTTCTAAATATTGTACTCCTGCCCTTTCCTCAGTAGCCAATATCTCATAGCACTGGTCTAGGTCTACTTGGATAGGGTCATGGTGCCTCCAGATTCTTTCCTATCCAGGGATTGGGGGCTCCTTAAAACAAATTCTGCCCTGAACATGCTACTAAAGAAACTGGCCCTTCCTTCATTTCCCCAGCCCAGCCTACCCTAATCCTTCCTATGGGGCCACATATTCCATTCCAGTGGTCAACATTCCTCTCATTCTTTGCCCTATCCACCCCTTGACAAAGTAGAGGTCAAACTTCCTGCTCATTTCCAACTTTTCCCTCTTTACCTTCTAACTGCCCCTCCCTACCTTCCATGCCACAAACCAACTCCTAGACACCCTTTATACTGTGTACTCCTTTCTCCACTTCTCTTGCTGTTAGCAGCTTGTCTACATCACTGCACTCCTACCTCTCTCTCACTCCTGGCATGTGATCTGATCTTGCTGAGATTCTTCCTGGAAGATATTTCTCTTCCCTCCCCTCCCACTCTGAGATGAGAAGGTGCTCCATCCTTGTGTTTCTGTTCTCTCTACAACATCTGCTGACCTGGTCCTCAATGGAACACCTGAGTGCTCCCCTGGCTCTTGCAGTCAACTCCAGGATTTTTAAGTTGGTGAACTGATACAGTTTCCTGGAAAAAGCTTCGTCTGTCTCTTAAAATATATGTGTAAATAATGTGACCACAGTATGTTTGTTTGACACCTGTTTGTATATGTGTGCTTTTCTTAAAATCTGTAAAACTTGTAACTCTAGATTACAACATCTCTGGAAAAGTACAAACACACAGATAGCTGCCATTTTAGATGAGGTCAAAACAAAAACTTCAGCACCGTCTTTACTAAGGGCACCCACATGCACTGGTCCCATCAAGGAGACATTCCTCTCCAATAAACTCTGGCTTACAAAACATTTCTATATGATAATTCCTGACCTGTCCTAAAAAGAGAAGGTTTATAACATTGCTAAATTTCTGGAATATTAAAGCTGCACCTCTACATTAATGTAGGAATAAATTTTGCTGGAAACTAGATATTATAGCCTAAAGTAAACTTCTTGACATTGATTTAAAACATTAAATTATTTACCTATGTTAAGGTCTCAAGACCACAAATGAAAACTATAGAGTGAAATATTCCTTATAATCTTTCTGCCTCTACTGACATTGCTAAGGTATAACTAACTGAGTAAACTATATGTCTAAATTTAACTTATATGTCTAATTTAGATATACCTTCAGGTAATAGTATCCTAATCCTCAGGTGCATTTACAGTTCTGAGAGTATGGCATTCAATTAAAACAATTTTGTGATAGAAGCATGCCAGCTCCTGCAGCATTCTCTAGCTCCTCCAAGAAGATACATGGCTGTAGATCTTCATCCTGGAGGCTTGCTTTGATGTGGCAATTCAGTCACACAGCAAAAAAGTTGCCTTTTATCTAATCAGCTGCCTGGAACCTGCCTAAAATTGATGTCAGAACATGGGAGTAATTGACCATCACATCATGCCAAGACAGGTAGAACAAATACTATCCAAACAGGAAAATCTGTCAGGCCTCCTGGTCTCATCAACAGAAGGCAAAAACTGCTTCTGAGACTTATGTTCGCCAAAGACCACAAAGAGACTTGGAATTCCTTGGGTAGCTGAAAGAAAGCTGTCTCATCTCTACACATTTATTTATCCATCTCAGATCTGTCTGGCATTTGATGACTTAAGGTACTAGAAGCTCAATACTTCATTACTTAAGTTTCCTGCTAAAAGTACAGATGGATGTTCTTCTTTCACAGGTTTAACAGGTTTCAGATAAAATTTCAGAGCGTCAAAATTTTAAGTTTTATTTAATTATCTTCTAAAATGTTCCAGACATAGACTTTTGCTATGATACCAAGAAGTAAATCTTTTCCAGCTTTCTTACAGACACCAGTATGTTCCTGGTGATGAAGCAAGTCACAAAACAATCCCATACCAGATCAGAATTATGAATAATAAAAGGGTTATTAATTTAAGAGGAAAACTTACAGATCACTGTCTTAGACAATAGTCCTCTGAATGAACAGAAACAGAGTCTAACAGCCAGAAGCGGGAGCCAGAAGCAAGAGAGCAGGCACATGATCACTGCTGTTTTTTACAGTATAAAAGACCACACCCAAGTGGGCTGGTATCATTATGTCTACTGACCAAAGGAGCAGAATGTGCTCTGACAGCACCTCCCCCTTTTGTTTAAATAAGAGAGTTCCAAACCCAATACAAAACTATATACACTAGGAACAGATATCAAGTATAGTTAGAATTACAACCAGAATAAACATTAAGCAAGGAACATATGCTGAATGTTTTAATAAAAATTCTATCCTATGGAGTCTAAGTCTTGTATAGGAAAAGGCTTGGCTAGTTCATAAGAGTATAGTAACTACAACTATCTAATCTTCAACCCCACCGAAGGCCTGAGAAGAGAGATAATATTAGTTGAGCAGACAGGAAGTACAATCAAGTAGCTTCCAAAGCAAGTAGTATATGATGGAGACAATTAGCTACCTGAGCAATCATCCAGTCTCATTTTGCAACATTGAAGCAACCAACTTTGGCTAAGGCCTAGCATAACTGACAGACCGGTTTCAGAGGCAGGAAATTTTTCAAACATATTTTACCCTGTTTTGGCAAGATTGGACAGTCCTGCTTACCCATTTCCGGATACTATGTAACTTCTCAGTGGCTGAGACATTGTCAGTTCCTTGCCTAAAGGTCAGTTTTGCCAAAAAGAACACAAACTCCAAGTGGAGAGTCTTTGGTACTCAACACTTTCTCAGGAATAGATTGGTGCTGTCAGAAGCAATCATGCTTCATGTCAGCAGAACCCTAAATTATTTAAATGCAGTGTTCTACAGATCCTTGAAGTGGTTGAAGATTACCTATCTAGACAGAATAAAATCTCTATGTATCTAAAGAACCTAATTGATCTGACTATATCTACAAAAGACATGAACAACTATTGACCCATAATAATTAATACTTGTATAACTTAAAAGAGTAAAACTTCATGTCAGAATATTAAATAATCTGTAAGGAAATGTGCAACAAATAAGAACAATGACATTAAAATGTAAACAATCTATAAGTATCTTGATCAGAGGTAGGAGTAATATATAATGCAATATTAAAATATACCACAAAAGTCATATCAATATACAAAATGTCCTAAACTGAGGTAGAAATATGCATATATATATATGCATATATATATACACACACACACACATATATATATATATATATACATATACATATATATTCTGACAAAATAACTGTATAGGTGTACAAATAATATAAACAAAAGTAACAAATATAATTTGAACTTGTATCAATATAAAAAAACTATACCAATGTAAATTATCCATAAATAATAGCTCACAAGTATTCACTCTATTACCAACTGTTATTATGCCCCCCTTTTTTTAAACATAGTTTTCACCCCAACCCTCTATCTAGTACAAGTAATAATTAATAACCCCCAAACAGTTTTCCCATCCCTATGGACAAACTTTTATGGGATAGGGAGCATCATTTTCTAAAATTGCTTCCGGCTGTCATGGGGGTGATGGTCTCTTTATGGGATCCTGCAAAATAAAGTAATGGTTAAGTTTCAAAATTACTCTCTAGTGTAGTTGCAAACAATTTCCAAGCAGTCGATAGGGTTTTTTGTTTGTTTTTTTTTTCAAAGTTCTTATTTGGAGTTCTGGCCAGAATGTCATGAAAAGGTGCACCATTTCAGCAGCTGATACCCCCCAAAAAGCAGTCTTATAATAGTGCTGTCTACATCATGATGTCATTTCAACTAGGTGGAGTTGTTGCTTTGGGGCCCCATCTTCTTTTTGGAAACTTCAAATATTACTGCAGGAAAAGGATCTATAGGAAAATCTATTGTTTATTTGGAAAAATTAAACATCATTTATATAAACATACATTCAATAAAGAATATGATATAGACAAAATAGGCATGGAGGAAGTAAAATTTTTCCTAAAGTCTTCCTTCTTTCTGTCCCATACCAGATGGCTCCTGATATGAGACAGAAACTCTGAATGTTCCTTTTAAAAACACGCTTGGATTTAGAGAAGTACAGAGCCATTGTCCAACTCCAAAACCAGCTGAACATATACATATACATACACACATATATATGTGTATATACATATATATATACATACACACACATACACACACATATATATATATATGTATATATATATATATATATATATATATATATATATATATATGATTTCTGTGAGTGTGAATGTAAGTGTAACCAGGAACTTTATACATAATTCATATTCTGTTTTCTAGATGATTCCTAGTGGATAGTTATTTTTCCTTCTGTCAGCATTCAAACATCCAGGGTCTCTTAAATTTTTGATGACATGTAATCTTCCTTTGAAGATAAGAGCAGTACCCTGTTCCAACCTTATATGTCTTTCCTTACCACCTTTATGATTGTCACCGTTGTGAATGAGTTGTCATTTCTTTGTTTCAATATGTTTATCCTTTTGAAAGTGAACCTTTATTAATTTTGATGGTATTCATAATTTTCTTCTCCTGAGGAAACAAGGTAAAACCCCTTCTCCAACATAGCAGGACTTCTGGTTTCCAATGTGAAGTCAACACTTCCTTGAAATATACTGTTTGATTCAATTGAGAAGTATTTTCCATTATCAAATGTATCTCTGCTGCTGTTGTTCCTTTCTCATTTGTGTTAAGAAAATTAAAGGTTAATAAAGCATTATGCAATCTATTTCTGGAGGTATTTCCCATCCCTTTATGTTTGTTCAGCATATTCTTTATACTATGATTGGATCTTTCTATAACTGCCTGACCTGTAGGATTATTTGGTATACCTCTATTGTGATTTATATTATAATAAGCAAAAACTTGCTTCATTTTCATAGAAACATATGCCAGACCACTTTTCTGTCTTTATTTATGTAGGTATACCCAAGATGACCATAACTTCCAATAAATGTGATTACTGAATCAGTCTTTTCTGGGCTCAGGGCAGTTGTCCATTGAAAAGCCAAATATGTGTCTATGGTGGTGTACATACTTTAAAATACTAAATTCCATAAAGTGGAACACACCCATCTGCCATATTTCATTTATTTGAGTACCCTTAGGATTACTCACTGCAAGCAAACTCACTATGTATAATTATAGAAAGAACAAGTAGGACACCTATTTATAATCTCCTTAGCTTGTTGCCATGTAATAGAAAACTCTTTCTTTAAATCTTTGCTATTGACATGATGTTTTCAATTAAATTCAGAGGCCTGAAAGACACTTCCAATCAATAATTGATCAATTTCTGTGTTACATTGTGCTAGAGGACCTGGAAGATGCATAGTGATGTAGAAGGAACATCATATAAGTCTTTTAAAACCTCGCACACGATGTACATAAAGAGGCTATTGAAACGTTGGATGGTTAGATTATTGGACACACTGTCCTTTTTAATTAGCAACTTAGGATCTAAAATTAGGATATTAAATCTTACCTGTGGTTTAATTAGCTGGATTAGGTGCAATAACTGTAACCTGCCAGTAGGTGTCATAAGCCACCTACAAAACTAACCCACTGGGGCCTAGTGGTGCACATGAATTCACTGGTGGACAGTCTGAAATCTGATTTTAAAGCAAAATTCTGAAAGATACATCAGACACTGTGTGATCTGCGGTAGCTGGTCGAAAATCTGATTTTAGAAGAAAATGCTGAAAGATAAATCACAGACTGTCTGCTCTGCAAATGTCTCTAAAGCAATGGAATGAACAAAAGCAATCAAATCATTAGAAAGAAGTGGAACAGGCTTTTGTCTATGAGGACCCTGGCCAGGAAGGGGCCCTGATCCTCTACCAGAAGATCCATCAGAGGGGTGAGTGTGTTCCTGACTGGCCTGCAGAAGCCCTGGAAAGGGAGCACAGACTTTCCTCAACCCCCTAAACTTTCTGGTCATTCTCCAGGGGCTTTTCTCCCCAGCTACATCCTATCCTATCCCAGCAGGCTCCCAGGCACCCCTTCCCTTCTTTGGGGTCATAAGATCTCCCAGATCAGCCTGTTTGGGGACTGGGATGGGGTGGTGAGTGCAACTGGGTGGGAGTTCCTTTGTTTTACTAAGCCTGCAGGTAGCAAGCTAGTCCTTTTGTCTGTGAGGTCACTGGCCAGCAAGGGGCCCTGATCCTCTACCAGAAGATCCATCAGAGGGGTGAGTGTGTTCCTGATAGGCCGGCAGAAGCCCCAGAAAGGGAGCACAGTCATTCCTCAACCCCTTTAACTTTCTGGTCATTCTGCAGGGGCTTCTCTCCCCGGCTACTGCCTCTCTCTTTCTATCCCATCCCAGCTTGCTCCCAGGCACACCTTCCCTTCCATGGGGTCTTAAGATCCCCCAACTCAGCCTGTTTTGGGGATGAGGCTCTGGGACAGGGTGGGGACTGCAACAAGGCAGGAGTTCCTTTGTTTCACTAAGCTTGTAGTAAGCAAGCTAGTCCTTTTGTTTGCAAGACCCTGCCCAGCAAGTGGCCCTGATCCTGTACCAGAAGGTCCATCAAAGAGCATTTGAAGGAAGAGATGGGCAAGAATTCCTGCAACAATCTGAAAAACAACATGATAACACCAGAACTCAGAGAACATACAACAGGAAGACTTGAACACCCTAATACAGAAGAAGTAGAAAAAATAGACATTATGAAAGTGATAGAGTCCTTTAACAGGATATGAAAAACTCCCTTAAAGAAATGGATGAGAAGAATAATAAAAGTTTGAAGTAATGAATAAATCCTTAAAAAGTATACTAGGAAACAAAGAAAAAACAATCAAACAGATAATGGAAACAGTTCAAGACTTGAAAATTGAAATGGAGAAAATGATGAAAACACAAACCAAGGGAAGGCTGGATATGGAAAATCTAGGTAAATGAACAGAGACTACAGAGACAAGTGTAACCAACAGAATACAAGAGATAGAAGAAAGAATCTCAGATGCTGAAGACACTATAAAGAAAATGAAAGCACTGATCAAAGAAAATAGCAAATCCAACAATTTTTCGTCACAAAACATCAAGGAAATCTGGGAAACAATAAAAAGACCAAACCTAAGAACAATAGGGGAAGAAGGAGAAGAATTACAGCTCAAAGACCCAGAAAATATATTCAACAAAATTATAGAAGAAAACTTTCCAAACCTAAAGAAATATATTCCTATGAAGGTTCAAGAAGTATCCAGAACACAGAATAGACTGGATCAAAAACAAAACAAAACAAAACATCCCATGCCATATAATAATCAAAACAAAAAAGATACAGAATGAAGAAAGAATATTAAGAATGGCAAAGAAAAAAGGACAAGTAACTTATAAAAGTAAACGTATCAGACTTACACCTGACTTCTCTATGGAAACAATGAAAGCCAGAAGGTCTTGGATAGATGTGCTGCAGAAAGTAAGAGACCAAGGATGCAAGCTCAGACTACTATACCCAGCCAAGATTTCTTTCACTATCAATGGAGAAAACAAAATATTCAAGGATAAAAACAAATTTAAATTATTTGTAGCTACAAATCCAGCCCTACAGAAAGTAATAGAAGGAAAAATCACAAACCAAAGAATGCAACAATGCCCAAAATAACACAGACATCTAATAACCCTTCACCAGCACAACTCAAAGAAGGGAAACACACAAACTCTACCAACAACAACAACAACAAAATAACAGGAGTTTAAAACCTGTGGTTCCTTAATATCATTTAATATCAATGGACTGAATTCACCTATAAAAAGGCACAGGCTAAGAGATTGGATACGAAAACAAGATCCAACATTTTGCTGTTTACAAGAAACACACCTCAAGCACAAAGACAGACATCTACTCAGAGTAAAGGGTTGGGAAAAGGTTTTCAATCAAACGGATCTAAGAAACAAGTGGGTGTGGCTATACTAATTTCTAACAAAATTGACTTCAAACTAAAATCAATCAGAAGAGATAGAGATGGACACTATATACTCATAACAGGAACAATCCATCAGGATGAAGTCTCAATCTTGAATATCGATTCCCCTAATATAAAAGCACCCACTTATGTAAAAGAAACATTACTAGAACTCAAGGCAGCCATCAAACCACACACACTAATAGTAGGAGACTTCAACACACTTCTCTCCCCAATGGACAGGTCAATCAGACAGAAACCTAACAGAGAAATAGGAGAATTAATGGAGGTAATGAATCAAATGGACTTAACAGACATCTATAGAACATTCCACCCAAATAGGAAAGAATATACCTTCTTCTCTGTGTCTCATGGAACCTTTTCGAAAATTGACCACATACTCGGTAACAAAGCAAAATTCCACAGATACAAAAAATATTAGTAACCACCTGTTTCTTATTGCATCACCATGGAATAAAGTTAGAATTTAACAATAATTCTACCCAAAGAAAGCCTACAAACTCATGGAAGCTGAACAGTCAAATATTGAACAACCTCTTGGTCAGGGAAGAAATAAAGAAAGAAATTAGTCTTCCTTGAATTCAACAATCATGAAGACTCAGCATATCCAAACACTATGAAAGCAGTGCTAAGAGGAAAGTTCATAGCTCTAAGTGCCCATATTAAAAAAATGGAGAAAGCACTCATTAGAGATTTAACAGTCGAGCTGAAAGCTGTAGAAAAAAAGAAGCAGACTCACCCAGAAGGAGTAAAAGACTAGAAATAAACTGAGGGATGAAATCAACAAAATAGAAACACAGAAAACAATCCAAAGAATCAATGAAACAAAGAGCTGGTTCTTTGAGAAAGTCAACAAGATTGACAAACCTTTATCCAAACTAATCAAAAGGCATAGAGAGACCATGCAAAGCAACAAGATCAGAAATGAAAACATAACAATAGACACTGAGGAAATTCAGAGAATCATTAGGTCTTACTATAAAAGCTTATATACCACAAAGTTGGAAAATGTAGAAAATATAAACTTGTTTTTAGATAAGTACCATTTACCAAAATTAAATCAAAACCAGGTGAACAATTTAAATAGACCTATAAGTTGTGAGGAAATACAAGCTGACATAAAAAACCTCCCTACCAAAGAAAGCCCAGAACCTGGTAGTTTTAATGCAGAATTTTATCAGAACTTCCGAGAAGAGCTGATACATGTACTCTTTAATGTGTTTCACATAATAAAATCATAAGAGTCTTTGCCAAACACTTTTTATAAAGCTACAGTCACACTGATTCTAAAACCACACAAAGACCAAACCAACCAAGAAAGAAAATTATAGACCAATCTCACTCATGATCATTGAAGCAAAAATTTTCAATAAAATTCTGGCAAACAAAATTCAAGAACACATTAAACAATTATCCATTACGATCAAGTAGGCTTCATCCCAGAGATGCAGAGCTGGTTCAATATATGAAAATCTATCAATGTAATCCATCATATAAATAAACTGAAAGAAAAAAAAACATATGATCATTTCATTAGATGCGGAAAAAGCATTTGACAAAATTCATCACCCCTTTATGACAAAGGTTTTGGAGAGGTTAGGGATACAAGGATCATACCTAAATATAATAAAAGCAATATATAGCAAACCAACAGCTAATATCAAATTAAATGGAGAGAAACTCAAAGCCATTCCACTAAAATTAGGAACAAGACAAGACTCTCCATTCTCACCATATCTCTTCAACATAGTGCTTGAAGTTCTAGCAATAGCACTAAGACAACATAAGGAGATCAAGAGGATTTGACTCAGAAAGGAAGAAGTCAAACTTTCATTATTTGCAGATGATATGATAGTGTACATTAGTGACCTCAAAAACTCTACTAAAGAACTCCTACAGGTGATAAATACCTTCAGTGATGTGGCAGGTTACAAGATCAACTCAAAAAAATCAGTAGCCCTGCTATACACAAAGGATAGAGAAGCAGAGGAGAAATTCAGAGAAACTTCACCTTTTACAATAACCACAAATAGCATAAATTATCTTGGGGTAACTCTAACCAAGGAAGCAAAAGATCTATTTGACAAGAACTTTAAGGCATGGAAGAAAGAAATTGAAGAGGAAACCAGAAAATGGAAGGTTTCCAATGCTTTTGGATTGGTAGAATCAACTTATTAAAAATGGCAATTCTACCAAAGGCAATCTATAAATTAAATGCAATCCCCATTAAAATCCCAACAAAATTCTTCACAGACCTTGAGAAACAATGATCAACTTTATATGGAAAAACAAAAAACCCAGGATCGCCAAAATAACCTTACACAATAAAGGACCTTTTGGAGGCATTACCATCTTTGATTTCAAAGTCTATTACAGAGCTACAGTAATGAAAACAGTTTGGTATTGGCATAAAAACAGAGATGTTACCAATGGAATTGAATTGAAGATCCGAATATTAACCCACAAACCTATGATTAGCTGATTTTTGACAAGAAGCTAAAAGTATAAAGAAAGAAAGCATCTTCAACAAATGGTGCTGGAATAATTTGATGTCAACCTGTAGAAGAATGAAAATAGATCCATATCTATCATCATACATAAAACTCAAATCCAAATGGATTACAGACCTCAATATTAATCTGAACACATTGAACCTGATAGAAGAGAAAGTTCGAAGTAGTCTACAACACATGGGCACAAGAGACCACTTCCTATGTATGACCCCAGTAGCATAGACAATAAGGGCAACACTGAATAAATGGGACTTCCTCAAACTGAGAAGCTTCTGTAAAGCAAAGGACACTGTCATTAAGACAATAAAGCAAACTACTGATTGGGAGAAGATCTTCACCAACCCTGCATCAGACAAAGGTCTGATCTCCAAAATATATAAAGAATTCAAGAAACTAGATTTTAAAATTTTAATTAACCCAATTTAAAAATGGGGCACTGAACTGAACAGAGAATTCTCAACAGAAGAAGTTCAAATGGCCAAAAGACACTTAAGGACATGCTCAATCTCCTTAGCGATCAGGGAAATGCAAATCAAAACAACTTTGAGATACCATCTTACATCTGTCAGAATGGCTAAAATAAAAAACACCAATAATAGCCTTTGCTGGATAGGATGTGGAATAAGGGGAACACTCATCCATTGCTGTTGGGACTGCAAACTTGTGCAACCACTTTGGAAATTAGTGTGGTGGTTTCTCAGGAAATTTGGGATCAACCTACCCCAGGATCCAGCAATACCACTCCTGGGAATATACCCAGGAGATGCCCTAACATACTACAAAAGCATTTGTTTAACTATCTTCATAGCAACATTATTTGTAATAGACATTACCTGGAAACAACCTAGATGCTGTTCAATAGAAGAATGGATAAAGAAAGTGTGGAATATATACACAATTGAGTACTTCTCAGCAGTAAAAAAACATTGACATCTTGAATTTTGCATGCAAATGGATGGAAATAGAAAACACTACCCTGAGTGTGCTAACTGAGACCCAGAAAGATGAATATGGTATGTACTCACTCATAAGTAGATTCTAGCCATAAATAAAGGACATTGAGCCTATAATTCAGGATCATAGAGAATTTAAATAAGAAGATGAACCCAAAGAAAAACATTTAGTTATCCTCCTGGATATTGGAAGTAGACAAGATTGCCAGGCAAAATTTGGAGTGGGGTGGGGTGGGGGTAAGGGGAAAGGGGGAGAGAGAAGGGAGAAGGGGAGGATGTGGAGAGCTTGGGGGAATGGGATTGTTGGGAATGAGGAAGGGTGAATATGGGAGCAGGGAATTTGATATCTTAACTAAGGGAGCCATTTTACCATTGGCAAGAGACTTGGCTCCAGAGCAGTTCCCAGGTGTCCAAGGAGATGTCCCCAGCTTGTTCCTTGGGCAGCTGAGGAGAGGGAGCCTGAAATGGCCCTATCCTATAGCCACACTAATGAATATCTTTCATGTCACCATAGAACCTTCATCTGGCGATGGATTGAGATAGAGACAGAAAACTACATTGGAGCACTGGATTGAGCTCCCAAAGTCCAAATGAGGAGCAGAGGAGGGAAAAACATGAGCAAGTAAGTCAGGACTGAGAGGGGTGCACCCACCCACTGAGACGGTGGAGCTGATCTAATGGGAGCTCACCAAGGCCAGCTGGACTGGTTCTGATGGCACATGTGATGAAACAGTACTCTCTTAATGTGGCCTTCAATGAGGGCTGACTGAGAAGCTAAAGACAATGGCACTGGGTTTTGATTCTGCTGCATGTACTGGGTTTATGGGAACCAAGTCTGTTTGGATGCTCACCTTCCTAGACCTGGATGGATGGGAGAGGACCATGGACTTCCCTCAGGGCAGGGAACCCTGACTGCTTTTTGGACTCGAGAGGGAGGGGGAGGGGGAGAGGGGAGGAAAAGGGAAATGGGAAGAAGTATAAATTTTTAATAAAAAAAAGAAGTGGAACAGCTGGCTCAGACCAAGGAAGCCCATGTCTCACCCAAATGTCTGTGGTGTGCCCTGGTGGGGGAGGCAAACACAGTTGAGTACATGGGGACTTGAAGCCAATCTGAAGTATTTAAAGAGAAAATATAAAACTAACCCATCTGGGCCTGGTGATGCAGTTGGAGTCATGTGACTATATGAATCTGATTTTAGTGTGAAATGATAAAAGATATGTTTAGATAAAATAAAAGTTATTAATAGAAATCACAAACTGTGTGTACCATGGTAGACTCTAATGGGTCAACAACTGCAGGAGCACAGGGATAACAAGATAACAGCAGGCACCCAGAAAAGTTCATACCACATCCTAATTTCTATGCAGTGTGTCTGTGGCAGGACACAGACACTGAGTTATCCCACAGGGACTGGAAGCCACTCTCAGGCAAGTAATAAGATAATATAAAGAATTGCAGTCAATCTGCAGCAAGAAAAGCTGACACTTCATGAAAATTCTATATCCAAATGAACTGCTGCCTCCATGCAGGCTGCAGCCAGCTGAAGGAAGGCTCATGCCTAGCCAGATGCACTCCGAGCTGGTGGCAGACAGAAGAGCGAGTGGGGGGGTGTCCTAAATCCAAACGTTTCAGTGCCAAAGATGATGTAAGTCACAAAACAATCCCACACCAGTTCAGAATTATGGATAATAAAAAGGTTATTTACTTAAGGGGGAAATTTACAGATTACTGTCCTAGACAACAGTTCTCTGAGAGAAAAGGAACAGAATCTAGCAGCCAGAAGCAGACCGGGAAGCAAGAGAGTGGGCATAGTGTTACTGCTGCTTTTTACATTATAAGAGACCATGCCCAAGTGGGCTGGTATCTTAAAGGTTATTGTCTGGAGGAGTAAAATGTGCTCCCACAGTTCTACTGTATCAAGAAATCTGGTCTGATGAAAACTAACAGTCTCTAGAGCCTATTTGACACAACCAATTTTCAAGCATATTTTACAGGTCACTCCTGCTGTCTAGGCAGAGACCGAGAACAGAGTGTTCTTCAGATACACCTGTACCTGCACCAGCTCCTGGAACTTTACAATTAGTACCACCTCTCCAAGATCAAATGGACACCTACCCAGCACTGGAAATCTGGTTTTAAAGGGCATATCTGCTCTCACATCTCACTCAATTACCCTTGCCTCATCGATACAACCAGGATATTTCTCCATTCCATTCTTGCTGACAGTTAATCACCCTTACCATGGCTAGCCACATTCACATGGCTGAGAATAAGATTTTTTTCTCCTAGCCACCTGCCTTCTCAGTTTCCTCAAGAAAAAAATGCCTGAGATTTTCAGATGGCAGTTAACTGGATGCTTCTCCATCCACACCTCGTGCCAAGCTTGAGCCCAACAACTCCCAACTGCCCCTCCACCACATCACCCCAAGCACACAGGAAGTTTCCAGATATGAACTGCCAACAATATAGCCAAAGTCTGAGATGTTCTGGTGGAAGCTTCACCCCAGCACCTGGCATCTATATATATCCAAAGAGTCTGGAATGTTCAGGTGGAATCCTCATATACTCAATACATATATAGAGCCTCTCTCTCTCTCTCTCTCTCTCTCTCTCTCTCTCTCTCTCTCTCTCTCTCTCGCACACACACACACACACACACACACACACACCACACACACTTGTTTCTGTCATTATAGGAATGGACTAACAGTTTGAAACTATAAACAAGTCCCCAGACACTTTTATAAGTTGCCTTGGCCATGGTGTCTCTTTATAGCAATTCAACAGTAACTAAGGCATAATAACACTATATGATCTGGGTTAGTCTCAAACTTGTAATACTCTTCCATCAGCCTTTCACATACTGGAATTATAGGAATCACAAATATGTGAGACTAGCATGTACAATTCTATAATTAAAACTGTATTTCAGTAGTTTTTAATTATTTTCCACAGTGGCTACATATTTTTAAATACTGATCAGCTATGAGAATTCTCATTTTTATCACTTCTCATAGCTCATATTTCTATATTCTTTATTATAGCCATTTTAGTGTGTAAGTAATATTCTAGGTGTGTATGCATATGGGTTTAAAAGTTTTTAATACAAATTCTAAACTTTTAATAATGTTTCAAGCATAGAGTACTGTTCTTGTAATAGTGTTGTATAGTAGATGCCTTCAACTCATTTATCTCACATAATTGAAAAAGCACATCTGTTGAGCAGTGTTTTGTCACTACTCCCTCACCTGTAACAACTATTCTGCTTTCTATTTATTTGTTTTAAATGTTCTTTGAAAAATTTATATGTGTGGATAATGAGTTTTTATCAATATTATGTCCCCAATCTTGCCAGATCCCCTCCAAGATCCTCTGCTCCTGAGAATACTCATTTACAATTTTGTGCCCACTAAGTTGAATTAGTGTTTGCTATATCCATGAGTGTAGTATCATCCACTGAGGTATAGGTAGTCTATCAGTGGCTATCCCCAAAGAAAAGTGACTCACCATCCTCTAGAAGCAAGAGTTTGAGTGTTTTAGATCATTGACATAAAAGAAGTTACTAGTTAGTGATTTGTTCTTCTGTAATTAGCTCATTTTACTAAGCAAAATGTCTTAAATGTCCATCTATATACTTACATAAATTTTCTTCTGTCTTAAGATAAGGTAATATTCAAATATGTTACTTTAAAAACTTCATTCATTTATCCTTAACATGTATATTTCGATCTTTGTAGTAGTGAGATTGCTACATTAAACAGGGAAATCCACCCTATACTCCAGAAATAATGTAGCTATATTGTTTAGTGGTTTTAATTTTAGTAGCTTTAATTTTGTTTTTTAATGAAGAATTTACCCTATTAAGTAAAGTGAAAGCATCATCTCTACATCCTAACCAGAGAGTGTAAATGGACCAATTTCTACTTATCTTTTTATATTTTCAACCATCTAAGCAATATAACAGGTACAAGGCAATATCACTATGTGCTTTAGATTTCTAATTAAGTTGTCTACTAGAAATGTTCAAAATATTCTCATAAGCAATTTAACTTTGTGTACAAATTCTTTGAAGACAATTTTATTCAAATCTGTTATTCATGTTTGCATTTGGGAAATGTAAGAGACCAAGGGTGGAGGAGGCAGGTACTTTATAGAACTATAAATTTGGAACTGTGTCTGCAGCAGAATAATAGAAATAGACATGCTAATATAGACATGGACAAGACCATGAGGCCTCAACCCTATACAAAGTAAGGAATGCTAAGAATATCTTCCATTGGGAAGAGCACACCAACTGATTATCCAGTACCAAATTGTCAGTCATGAAAACATAAACACAGATAACATTATACATAAAGCACAGGTTATATTTAGGGATCTATACATATGTGTATGACTGTAACAACAACTAATAAAATCAGAAACCATCAATTTGAAAGAGAGCAAAGAAGTAAATGGGAGAGTTCAGAGGGAGGAAAAAAAGAGAGGAAATGGTGTGCTTATAGTATAATATCAAAACATAAAAGCTGTAATTTAAAAACACCACAGCATGGAATGACTTGTTTGCTCTCTATCCAAATGGGAAAACTGTAGTGCATGGTGTTCATGATTGGATTTTTTTACACTATCCTGTCTACTTTCTTAGAGTAATCATCATCTTCAGCATATAAGTGAGTGGTCTAACATTGATTAAATGAGGCTTTTCTGCTGTCATATAAATTTGAAGGAATTTTACTTTCCATTTAATAGAAAATATTTATAGTATTTAGTTCAGGATAATATCTGAAATTTTCAGATATTTGAGGATCTTAACCATTTGAATAATATTATTTTTCCAATTCAATAAAATAAATGCATTTCAATTTATTTAAGTGTTTAAAATTATTTTGTCAAAGTTGTGAAGGCTTCAAGATATCATTTTATTTTAATGCTGAAATTTGTTCCTAAGTATTTTATTTTTCTTTTCTAAAGCTGCTCTTAGTTGTCTGTTCCTCTGCTTGCATTCATTTCAGGATAGTTCATTGTCATTGTGGCAATACAATTTTTTGTTTGTTCTTAAATTTTATAAAAATGTTAAATTATATTTTGAAAAAAATATCTTTGTAAATAATTATGATTTACTCAATAGTAATATTTGTATGATGATCATATATCTCCTAGATACTGAAATAGGCTACTGTTAAAATACTCTTTCTGATGTCTTTAGAGTTTTCATTTTCCAAAAGAGGTCAGATTCCTAACTATAATGATTGACTGTATCTTTAATCTTTTTTAATTTATTAATTTATTTTTTTAAAAAACAATCTTTTCTCATTTTATATACCAATCTCAGTTCCCACTACCTCTTCCCCTAAGCTTTCCCTGGCTCCATCCCCCATCTACTCCTCAGAGAGGGTAACTCGGTCAATGGGGAGTAAACAAAGTCTCAATTTAAGGCAGATTCAAGGCCCTCCACACTATATCTAGACTGACAAGTTATCCCTCCAAAGAGAATGGGCTCAAAAGCCATTTCAATTATTAGGAATAAATCTTGGTTCCACTTCATGTGGCCCCACAGTTTGACCCAGCAATATACTACTGTCACTCACATTCAGTGAGCCTAGTTTGGTCCTATGTTGGATCTCCTGTTCTCAATCTGGTGTCAGGGATCTCCCATTAACTTAGGTAAGCTGTTTCAGTGGGTTCCCCCAACATGATCTTGATCTATTTACTCATGTTATCACTTCTTCCTCTCTTCAACTGGACTTTGGGAGATCAGCCCAGTGCTCTGATGTGGCTTTCTGCATATACTTCCATCAGTTCCTACATGAAAGTTCAATGATGTCATTTAAGGTAGTCATGAATTTGATTACAGGGAAAGATCAGTTCAGGCATACTCTCCATTATAGCTTAGGGTCTTTGCTGTGGCCATCTTTGTGAATTTCTGGGAATTTCCCTAGTAACAGGTTTCTTGATAGTCCCATGATGACTCAGTCAATGAAGATAGCTCTGTCCTTCCCCCATCTCAACCAACCCATTCCTTCATGTTTTTCTCCCCCTATTCTCTCCTCTTCTTCTCCTTCTTTCCTCCCTTCTTCCTGATCCCCATGCTACAAATTTTCTCAGGAGATCTTGTCTATTTCCCCATGCCAGGTGTGATGACAGAGGTTTCTGTCCTTCCTAATCCCCCACAGTCAGCAAAGAAACACAGAGAGGCCTATATTAATTATAAACTGGTTGGCCTATAAGCTCAGGCTTATTATTAACTTATTTCCCTATCTTACATTAAGCATAATTCTTGTCTGTGTTAGCCACAAAGCTTGGTAATTTTTATCAGTGAGGCACTCTCATCTTACTTCCTCTGCTTATGGGTGATGATTGCAGATTGAGACTTTCCTCTTTCCAAAATTCTCCCCTTCTGGTCACCCCATCAATATTACCTGCTTTGCTACTGGCTAGACAGCATTTTATTAAAACAATAAAAATGACACATCTTTACAGGAAACAAGACATCATCCCACAGTGCTGGTGGATTCATGTATGCTTCTCACAGTGTACTTCTTGTTACTTAGTTGCTCTGGGGTCATGAGCTATAGGCTGGTTATCTTTGCTTTACACCTAATAGCCATCTAAGAGTGAGTACATACTGTGTTCACCTTCATGGATCTGGGTTATCTCACTCAGGATGTTTTTTTTTCCAGTTTCATACATTTGCATGCAAATTTCAAAATGTCATTATTATTGCTGAGTAGATACACAATTGTATAAATGTAGCACATTTTCATTATCCATTCTTTGGTTCAGGGACATCTAGGTTGTTTCCAGATTCTAGCTATTTAAAATAATGATACTATGAACATAGTTGAGCAAATGTCTTTATATTATTATTGAGCATCTTTTGGGTATATGTCTGAGTGGTATTGCAGTGTGTTTTTTATAATTAATTTTATTGAGCTATACTTTTTTTGCTCTGCTTCTTTCCTCTGCCTTCCCCTTCAACCCCCCCCCCCAATGGTCTCAATGCTCTCAATTTACTCAGGAAATCTTGTCTTTTTCTACTTCCCATGTAGATTAGATCCATATATGTCTCTCTTAGGGTCTTCATTGTTATCTAGGTTCTCTGGGATTGTGGTTTGTAGGCTGGTTTTCTTCTCTTTATGTTTAAAAACACTTAAGAGTGAGTAAATATGATTATTATCTCTGGGTCTGGGTTAGATCCCTCAAAATAATGTTTTCTAGTTCCATCCATTTTCCTGCAAAATTCAAGCTGTCGTTATTTTTTTCTGCTGTGTAGTACTCCATTATGTAAATATACCACATTTTCTTTATTCATTCTTCATTCGAGTGGCATTTAGGTTGTTTCCAGGTTCTGGCTATGACAAACAATGCTGCTAGAACATAGTTATGCACATGTCCTTGTGGTACAATTGTGCATTGCTTGGGTATATACCCAAAAGTGGTATTGCTGGGTCTTGAGGAAGGTTGTTTCCTAAATTTCTGAGAAATCGCCATAATGATATCCAAAGGGGCTGTACCAACTTGCACTCCCACCAGCAATGCAGGACTGTTTCCTTTACCCACAACCTCTCCATCATAAGTTGTCCTCAGTGTTTTTGATCTTGGTCATTCTAACAGATGTAAGATGGAATCTCAGAGCTGTTTTGATTTGCATCTCTGATGACTAAGGATGTTGAGCAGTTCCTTAAGTGTATTACAGCCATTTTCAATTCCTGTGTTGTGTAGTCTCTGTTTAGATCTGTACCCCATTTTTTAAGTGGGAAGTACACTTGAGCACATGGGCACAGGATACTATTTCCTAAATATAACCCCAGTAACGCAGACATTTAGAGAAACACTTAATAGCTGGTAACTCCTGAAACTGAAAAGATTCTTTAAAGCAAAGGACATGGTCAACAAGACAAAATGGGAGTCTAGAGATTCAGAAAAGATCTTCACCAACCCCACATCAGACACAGGTCTGCTCTCCAGAATATACAAATAACTCAAGAAATTGGTCATCAAAAGAACAAATAATCCAATAAAAAATGTGGTACAGACCTATACAATGAAAGGTCTTGAGATAGGTTAATTTCCAATTTTCTGAAAAACTGCCATGCTGATTTCCAAAGTGTCTGTACAAGTTTGCACTCTCATCAGCAATGGAGAAGTGTTCCCCTTACTCTCCATCAGCTTCAATACAAGTTATAATATGTGTTTTTGATCTTAACCATTCTGACTGGTGTAAGATCATATCTCTGAGTTGTTTTGATTTACATTTCTCTGATGGCTAAAGATGTTGAGCAGTTCCTTAATTGTCTTTCAACCATTTAAGATTTTTCTTTTGAGAATTCTCTGTTTAGATCTGTACCTTATTTTAAAACTAAATTATTTGGTATTTTGATGTCTAGTTTCTTTAGTTCTTTATATACTTTGGAGACCAGTCTTCTGTCTTATGTGGAGTTGGTGAAGAATTTTGCCCATTCACTAGGCTACTATTTTGTTTTATTGTCTGAGTCCTTTGCCTTATAGAAGCATCTCAGTTTCAGAAGGTCCCTATTATTTATTGTTGCTCTGTAGAAAGACTACAACTCATAGAAATTAAACAATGCTCAATTGAATCACCTCTAGGTCACGAAAAAAAGACAGAAAAAATGATAAACTTCCAAAAATTCAACAAAAATGCATGCAAAACATACCAAAACCTATGGGACAAAACCTATAAAAGTAGTACTAAGAGGAAAGTTCATAGCACTAAATTTCCACATAAAGAAAATGAGAAAATCTTACACATGTAATGTATATCACACCTGAAAGCTATAGAACAAAAAGAAGCAGAAGGAATAGAAGACAGGAATTAATCAAATTTTGGTATAAAAATCAATAAAATAGAAACAAAACAATACAAAAAATCAATAAAACAAAGCTGATTCTTTGAGAAAGTTAGCAAGAGAGACAAATAAGGATCTAAACTAATCAAAAAAACAGAGAAAAACATCCAAATTAACAAAATCAGGAATAAAAAGGGGACCATAGCAACACATACTGAAGAGATCCAGTGAATCATAAGACCATACTTTGAAAACCTGTACTTCACAACATTGGAAAATCTAAAAGAATGGAAAATTTTCTGGAAAGATACCTCATACCAAAATTAATTCAAGACCAGATAAACAACTTAAATAAACCTATAGACCCTATGGAAATAGAATTCTTCATTAAAAGTTTCCCAGACAAAAAAGGTCCAGGGCCTGATAGTTTCAGCACAGAATTCTACCAGAACTTCAAAGATGAGCTAATACCTATACTCCTCAAATTATTCCACACAATAGAAACAAAAGGAACATTGCCAAACTCTTTTTATGAGGTTATTGTTATCCTTATACTGAAACCACACAAAGACTCAACTGAAAAAGAGTATTATAGACAAATCTCCCTCATGAACATTGAAGCAAAAACATTGAATCAAATACTGGAAAACTGAGTTCAAGAACAAATCAAAAAAATCATCCACCATGATTAATGTTGCTTCATCACAGTGATGTATAGGTGGTTTAATAGATGAACATCTATCAATGTAATCTAACACATAAATAAAGTGAAAGAAAAATATGAACTTTTCATTAGTTGATGAAAAAAGTTCAACAAAGTCTAACACCTGTCGTAAACTCTTAATTTGTTTTGAGTTGTTTCTACCAAATTATATATGGTACATATCTGTTCTATCTTGAGAAGTAAAGGACATAATATTAGAAATGTGCTCCATTTGGTTACTCCAACCTGAGAGAAACACCTCAGCTCCTATGATCTCTCTTAGCCATACAGGGTACAGCTGTGACTGCCAAAGTAAGCCACATGGCACTTTTCCTTTGATCATAACTGCTCTGTAAGTATTCTGTTTGCCATGAGGGTGAAGGCAACACTCAGGTAGCATACTGAAAGGTAAGAATATCAGAAATACACTTTGTTCTTTTTCCTCCCATTTGGAGAGGAAACTAAGTTCTCTGTCTTTGAATTGTTTGATTTTGCAACTTGAGACTGCTCTTTCATTTCTTGGCCACCCAGACCTAAATAATCTCTCATAATACTATATTAATTACAACACTGTTGGACCAATGACTCAGGCATATTCCTAGCTAGCTCTTATATCTTAAATTAACCAATTTCTATTTATCTGTTTATTGTCATGAGATTGTGGCCTACTGGTAAGTTTCTGGCATCCTTCTCTGATGTGGGATTCCTCTCTGTATGCTGTAAATACAAGTAATTGTCTTAGGCCTGTGCAAAGCAGAATATAGGTAAGTGGGGAAAATTAAACTGAATGCTGGGAAAATGAAGGTGGACTCAGGGAGAAGAAATGTAGCCCCACTGGAGACAGATACTAGAAATTTAACCAGTAAGCCACAGCCTTGTGGCAATACACACATTAATGGAGTTGGCTTAAATTATTGTGTAAAAGTTAGCCAATAAGAATCTAGAGCTAATGGGCCAAGCAGTGATCTAATTAAAACAGTTTCTATGCTGTTATTTCAGGAATCTGGGCTGCCAGGAAATGAACAAACCAACTCTTACAACACTTCTCTTTGGGAGCTACGTGGCATCTTCTGAACTCTACTTACTCTCTCTTTATATTTCTTCCAGGTTGTCTATATTCCATCCTTCCATAGGCAAAAGCACTTTGATTTGTCAACCAAAAAAGCAACACATATACAGAGGGATATCCCATAACATCTCCCCCTTTCTGTTTAAGTAAAAGAGAGATGTAACTTTACAATAGTGAAATTACATATAACAAAACAGGTATCAAGCAAGAATTAAAGGTACACAATTTTATCTATATTATTTGTGAGTCTGAAATTTTACATCTTTTCTTTTACCATAACTAAGGCTGTTTCACCTATATTGACAGTTTGTCACTTTCCTCCGTGTCCTGCAGAATGTCTGGCAGACATTCATGAAGCAGAAAACCTGAACGACAATCTCAACTTCTTTTAGCAAATTCAGCAGTCCTTTATCTGTGGTTCAAGCATAGATATGGTATATCATCAAGCATCCCAGGAAAGAGAAATTTCTTGCCCATATGGCTGCAAACCCCATAAGGAGCTCTTCTATGCCCATTATGCTCTTTAAGTATATTGTTGCTGCCATAAGCACATATATCTTACTATCAAAAAATCTAAGTTCTTAAAATATTTTAAATGTCATATTCGGTAGGTCTTTGAAAGGTAAGAATGCCTATCCATTTGAAATATATTTCTGTACATCTAAAAAAAAACAAACATAATTAAAAGTTTAATTATTACAGATGGCTATATGTCAGTATGTATTTCTTAACTATACATTACATTTTTTAAATGAGCTGGATGAACAAAATACCTTAAAAAAAGAGTAAAAATATACATATTACAAAAATGACCTTAAATTTGTATCAATAGGCCAAAATCCATTACAATGCAAAGTATTCATTCTCTGCCATTTCTCCCTTAATTTTTTATGAAATTGATTTAGACCATTACTCACTTATAATCAAACCCTGTAAATGAAAACAAACATTTAGCCAGGAACTGGTGGTGCATGCCTTTAATGCCAGCACTCAGGAGGCAGAGGCAGGCAGTTCTCTGTGAGTTCAAGACAAGCCTGCTCTACAGGAGCTAGTTCCAGCATAGGCTCTAAAGCTAAAGAGAAACCCTGTCTCAAAAAAAAAAAACAGAAAGAAAGAAAGAAAGAAAGAAAGAAAGAAAGAAAGAAAGAAGAAAACATTGATAAGCAATAATTTTGAGATTTTGCCTGTAGTTTTCTTCAAACTGCTACCTGATATTTGTTGGGTAAAGTATTTTTAGGGTTCATGGAGATCTTTCAGAGGGTCTTCTTCTATCAAAGTACATTAGCCTAAAAGAAATCCACAGGTTCTCATCTTTTGTGGAAATGAATGCAGAACTTCTTTTCCAAAATAACATATACTTACACTCAAATTTTGAAGTAAAGAATCCTTTAAAATATATGTCAAAGTTAGCAGTCTTCAGATTCTGTAGTCTGTCTGTAGTCAAAATCTCAAAGAAAACACAATAATTTACATAATCAAGACTCTCTGTATATTTCATTTTTATGTGGCTTATTTTTATTACTTTATTACTTTTTAATATTTTATCTTTATTCCTTTACTTTATGACTGCCAGTACTCTTTCTTCTCTCTCTTTCTTAAGGCCATATACATTTATCCAAAATTGTGACACATCTAGAGGTTTTTCTTTTTGTCTGAATCTGCCTTTACTGTGCATTTTTAATGTTTTCTTGACCACAATCACTTTTTTTAAAAAATGCTAAGGGTACAAGTATAGGATGAACTCTGTGGCCATGCCTGTTGGCTTTGTACTGTGAAAAATCTTGGAGGTATGTTCACCACCTCTGAGAGCCATGATCACTGCCCCAGCTCCAGGGATGCAGTGGGTCTTTGTTGACACTAAGCAACTCATAGCACACTTCTCACAAACCCATTTAAATGATGAACCTCCCAAAAGATCCTGAGCTGTTCTGGCTGACAGCATGAACCAGGAATTTGGCTCTTAAAGAAGTCACTCGGGTTTTGCTGCTAATGCAGACTCAGTTAAGCCTTCTCTTTAAGAAGATGTGCTTGCTTCTCAGAGCCCACCTAAGAAAATGCTGCTACCAAGAAGTCATACTTAATTAACTCTGTTATTTTGTGTTCAGAATTCTTTTCCAATTTCTCTCAGGTTTTATATGGATGTAGTTTCCCCATATTGTCACCAATTATAAATAGAGCCTGCTCGTTCATTTTGTGGCCACCCAAATTCAAATAATCACACAGAAACTACATTAATTATAGCATTGCTTGACCAGGGACACAGATGTATTCCTAGCTAACTCTTACATCTTAAATTGACCAGATTCTATTAATCTGTGTATTACCACAAAGCTGTGTCTTACTGGTAAGGTTCTAGCATACTTCTCTTTTGGCATCTACATGGTGCCTCCTAGACTTTACCTACTCTTTTCATATATGTTTTCCATTTTTGCTATATTATGCCCTGCCATAAGCCAAAGCAGCTTTATTTATCAACCAATAAAAGCAACAAATATAAAGAATGACATCCCAGGTTAATATTGACAATCACTTTAGATTTTGAATGTGATATCTAGTTGCCCTAATACCATTCTGGTTGTTTTTGTCAATATTTTTTCTGTGAACAAGGAATTTTTTTATTAAAGTTTAAATTTATTTTACATACTGTACAGTTTCACTTCTCTTCTCTAGTCCCATTTCCTCCTACCACCTCCTATCAACCCTATCCCATAACTCCACCTCCATCTATTATCAGAAAGGGGCAAACTTCCCACAAGATTCAACAAATATGGCACAACAACCTGAGGAAGGATCTAGCTCTTCCCCTTGCTTCAAGGCTAGGAGAGACTCCCCAGCCTGGGAAATAGGTTCCAAAATGCAAGATCAAGTGACAGGGAAAGGTCCTGATCCCGCTTTTAGGAGCCCCACAAACACACCAAGCTACACAACTGTCACCCACATAAAGAGAGCCTAGGTTGGTGCCATACAGTCTTCCTAACTGTTGATTCGGGTCTGTGAGCTCCCACAAGCTCAGTCAGCTGTCTCTGTAAGTTTCCCTGCATCATACAATCTCTTCTCCTTCAAGACTCATGGAGCTTGGCCTAGTGCTTGGCTGGGAATCACTGCATCTGCTTCCATAAGTTACTGGATGAACTCTTTCTGATGGCAATTAGAGTAGTCACCAACCTGATTAAAAAGAAGGCCAGTTCAAGTACCCTTACCATTGATGCAATGAGTCTTGGCTGGGGTCATTCCCATAGATTCCTGGGATTTTCTCTGATACCAGACTTCTCTCTAAATACAAAATGACCACAATAATTAAAGACATTGCTTTTATTACTCAGCCCTTCCCTCTTGCTGCCAATTTGCCTAACCCAATCCCACATGTTTCCATCTCCCCATTCCCCTACCTTCAGTTTACCCAAGAGATCTATTGTATTTCCCCTTCTAGGAAAATCATTTGTACTTTCTTGGACAATACTTGTTACCTAGCCTCTCTGGGGCTTGGGATTATAGCCTGCTTGTCCTATATTTTAAAGCTAATATCCACGTATGAGTGAAGAAGCACCATGTTTTTCTTTCTGGGGTCTGTGTTTCCTCAAGATGTTTTTTCTCTAGTTTTGTCCATTTGCTGGTAAATTTTCATGATGTCATTGTAATTTTTATCACTGAGTAATACTCCATTGTGCAAAATGTTTTACATTTTCCTCATGCATTCTTTTGTTGAGGGGCATCTACGTTGTTTTCAGTTTCTGGCTTTTATAAATAATGCTGCTATGAGTATAGTTGAGTAAGAAACCTTTTGGTATTATTGAGCATCCTTTGAGTATATGCCCAAGACTGTTATGTAGGCAGATGTTGTGCATTCACTTCCGGGCTTCCAAAATGTGGATAATAACATAGAAACTATAGTAATTACAAGAATTTTGGCTAATAGCTTATACATATTTCTAGATAACTCTTGCATCTTAAATGAGCCCATTTCAATTAATCTGTGAATCACCATGAGGTTGTGGCCTACCAGTAAAGTTTTGACTGGTGGCTCACATATTTCTTATTTGGCAGCTACATGGCATTTCTTCAACTCTGCCTATTTTCTCTCATATTTCTGTTCAGATTTCCCACCTAGCTTTACTATACTAAGCCACTGACCAAAACAAATTTTTAATAACCAATGATAATAGAACATATTCATAGCATACAGAAAGAAATCACATCACCTCCTCTTTTCTGTCTTAAAAAAGGAGAGTTTTAATGTCAACATAATAAAATTGCATATAACAAATCCGGTATCAAGCAAGAATTACAGTAACAATATTTATATCTACTTTATCTTTTATCATAACTAAGGAAAACTATACTCATAACTATCTAGACAACTCCATCAAAGACCCTAGAAGGATATAATATTACCTACCTTAACAGGCAGTGCATTGTAATAAACTTCCAAAACTCTAGAATTGACAAAGATATCTTGCTGCCTAGATGGTCTTGCAATGTTCTTTTATATCATTGGGGCATCCATATTCAGCCTATAAGACCATAGTATCCAGCAGACTTTTCTACAAAGCAGGAAATTTAATAGACTATTTCTCTTATCTTGGAAGTTTGTCAATATCTTTCTTCAATATCCTGTAGAATGTCTTGCAGTTTCTTCTGTGTACCAGGAGCCCAGAAGGACAATCCTGTCTTTTGGAATGTTTTGCATACAAGTTTTTTGGTCTTGTTTGTCCAGTTTATATAGAATACCATCAAGCAATTCAGGCAAGGACATGTTCTTGCCCAGATGGTTAACAAACTCCATGAGCCTCTTCAATGCCTATAATCCTCTTGAAGTAGATTGGTGCTTACAGGAGTAGATATGTCTCACTGTCATGAAAAGTCCTAACTTTTCAAAACATTTTAAATGCCATATTCTGTTAGTTGTTAAAAAGTTTGAAGAATACCTATCCATCTGAAATATATTGCTGTACATCTACAAAACCCAACTAGTGTGACTACAAACTTGACTATTACACATGACTATTACCTATATTTCTTAATTATATATTACATTTTTAAATGAGCTGCATAAACACAATATGTTAATGAAGGGCAGAAATATACAATCAGAAATTGACCTCAAATGTGCAATATAAAACTAAGATTCATACCAATGCAAAGTATTCCTCTCTATAGCATATCCCACTGTAAACAAACCTTTATAAACAATCATTTAGGTTTTGAGTGTTATTCTCCGGACCACTTCCTAATGATTGGGGGGCACTGTTATTCAGGTCTTTTATAGGATATCTTTTATGGTAAGTTCATATCAGTCAGCAGTCCTGAAGATGTCATCGAGGTTGGACCATTTTGTCCATTGCTTCAAGGGTCTTTTTTGGTCAAAGAATATTAGTCGGTACAGAATCCAGTGTTCTATCCTCTGTGAAAACAAAAGCAGAAGCTCTTTTACAAAACAACATATCCTTAAACCCAAATTTTCAAGTCAAGGTACCTTTAAAATATATGTGCAGGTTTAACTTAGCAGTCCCCACAATCAAATGTCTCTCTGCACTCAAAAAAATCAAAGAAAACACAATAGCACACATAATACAGACTTTCTGTGTATTTTCCATCTTTAAGTAGCATCTTTAAAATTACTCCTTTATTCTTTGTACATCTATACTCTTTTATATTACTTTTATCCTCTCTTTAATGACTTTGTTTTATTTTTTAAATAATTTACTTCTCTTTATAACTATCTATATTTTTTCTTTTCTCTCCCAAGCCTACATACATTTAAAACAAAAACAACAACACTGTGATTCATTCAGAGGTTTATTTCTGTCTATATATGTATTTATTATGTATCTAATAATATTCTGAGCAGGAGAACTTTTCCAGTGGTAAGCAGTGTGGTAACAGCAGCTCCGGATGTTGGATCCAGCTATCTTAGCCTTTCAATATGGCATAGATATTTTTCCTACAAGCTCTTGGACCACTGGGTAGGAGCTGTGCTCACTGCCTCAATTCTGGTAAGCAGTTGGCCCATGCTGCCAACAAATAACTTGCAGCATACTACCTATAAACCCCATTCAAGTGCTTGACCTCCTGAAAGAACCAGAGCTGTTTTTGCAACTAGCACAAATCAGGAAGCCTTCTTAAAGGAGTCAGACAATTTTTGCTGCTACTGTTGAGTCAAGAAGCCTTCTCTTGAAGCAATAAATCATTCTTCTGCTTGATTCTAGCAAACAGAGGAAATCTAAAAGAAAAAAATGCAGCTACCAAGAAATCATACTTAACTCTGTTCTTTGTGTTTAGAATTTCTTCCCAGCCTCTCTTGGGTTTTATGTTGATGTTCTTGGCCCACAATGAGGCATAATGATGTGGGATTCCTCTGTATGTCATATAGAATAAACTTAGGAGGGAAATCCAAGCAGAGATATACAGAGAAAGTAGGTGCAGTAGAAGAGATGCCATATAACTGCTGAAGGAGAAAGGCACCAGCCACCAGGCAGAAACTTACTGGTAGGCCAAAACCTCTTGGTGATTCATAGATTAATAGAAATGGGTTAATTTAAGATGTAAGAGTTATCTAGAAATATGAATAAGCTATTGACCAAATACTTTTGTAATTAATTTAGTTTTTGTGTTATTATTCACATCTTGGCAGCCAGGAAATGAATGAACTGTCTCTTCATACATTGGTATAGCTTTGTCTTCCAGCTGTGTCTTCTCAATTTTCTGAGAATCTGTCATACTGATTTCAAAAGAGGCTGGACAAATTTGCACTCCCACCAGTGATGGAGGAGTGCTGCAGAATAATTGTTATGTGCAATGTGAATATCTGTAACTTAGATTGGTTTAATAAAGATTGACTGAGCAGTAGCTAGAAAGGCTGTATAGGTAGGACAACCAGACACAGACTGTAGGGAAAAAAAAGGAGTCAGAGGAGTTACCAGCCAGATGGAGAGAAAGAAGACATGACAGGAGGATAAATGACAGGAACATCAATGTAGCACAAAGAATAATAGAAATGGGTTAACTAAAGTTCTAAGAGCAAGTTAATAATAAAATTGTTCTATTGTTCAAGCATGTATAATTAATATTAAGCCTCTGCTTTGTTACTTGGGAGTGACTGGTAGGATAGAAACTTCCACCTGGTTAAAACTTGGTTTTTTTAATAAAAATGGGGAAATATGAATATGGAATATTCCTTTATACTTTATAAATATGTCACTGTGTTTGAATTAACAAAGAAGCTCACTGGGCTATGGCTTGCCATGATAAACTTTTTTAGGAGAACCAGACTAAGGGGATACTTGGAAGAAGAAGTACAGAGTCAGGAGAGTCATAAACAGATGCAGAGAGAAGCAAGATGGGCATGCCATATTGAGAAAAGGTACCAAGCCACATGAAAAAGAATAGATAAGAGACTTGGATAAATTTAAAATTGTATGAGTTAGCTAGTAACAATCTTGAATTTTTGGATGAGAACTTGTAACTAATATTGTATCTCTGTGGTTACTTGGGAGAGGTTGATGGGACAGAAACTTATACCTACAAATGGTGTAGAAGGAACAGCGGGGCTGCATCCCACCACCTGGCTAGCTTTACACCTGAAATAATTACACGGAAACAGTATTCTTTTAAGTACTTCCTAGCCCATTAGTTTCAGCCTCTTATATGCTAATTAACCCATATTTAGTAATCCATGTAGCACCACAAGGTGGTTGCTTACCAGGAAAGATCTTACCTTGCATCCATCTCGGAGAAAAGAGGCATGGCCACTGACTTTGGCAACTGACTGAAGCATCTGCCTCACTTCCCGTCTTCCCAGCATTCTGTACTGTCTACTCCGCCTACCTAATTTTCTGTCCTATTAAAAGGGCCAAGGCAGTTTCTTTATTAGCCAATGAAAGTAACACATATACACTCCTCCATAATTTACCCTTTTTCTGTTTAAACAAAAAAAGAAAGGCTTTCACTTTAACCTAGTAAAACGACATATAACAAAACAGTTATCAAGCAAGAAGTACAGTTACAATATTTAGATCTATTTTATCTTTTATCATAACTAAGGAAAACTATAACTATCTATCCATTCTTCAACACCATCAAAGACTCCAAAAGGATATAATATTACCTAATTAAACAAGAAATAAGCAACTTCCAACACTCTAGAAATGACAGAGACATCTCACTGCCTGGACAGTCACCCAAAGTTCCTCTGTACCATTGGGGCATCCATCTTTGGCCTACAGGCCCATAGTATCCAGAAGACTTTTGCGTGAAGCAGGAAAATTCAAAGACAGTTCAGTCACTATCTGTTGTGTCCTGCAGAATGTCTCTCAGACACTTTTATAAATCAGGAACCCCAAAAGATCATCTCAACTTTAGGCAAGTTCAGCAGTCCTCTCTCTATGGGTTCTTTATGTCCAGGTTATGCAACAGTCCAGGCAAGAGCAGTTTCTTGCCCAAATGGCTATCAAACTCCATAAGGATCCCCTTTGATGCTCATCTTTCTTTTGAAGTAGATTAGTGCTGCCAGGAGCAGACATGTCTCATTGTCATGAAAAGCCCTAAGTTATTAAAACATTAAATGCCATATTCTGTAGTCTTTGAAAGATATGAAGAATGCCTATCTGAATTATATCTATGCACATCTAGAAAATCTAACTAACATGACTACAAGCTTGAATATTATTGATGATTATCCATTAACAACCTATATTGCCTAATTATACATTACATTTTAAAATGAACTACCCAATCACAATAGCTTAATCAAGATCAGAAATACATATACATATAACAAAATAGACCTTAAAATCTATACCAATGCAAATTATTCATACCTATATCATATTCCCCTTTAAATGTAAAAGAACTTTTATAAACTATTTGGGAATATGGACACAGTTATTTCTCTCCAAACTGCTTCCTGCTGAATGGGGGCGCTGTTAATCAGATCTTTCATGGTATAGCCTGTCTGCCAGGTTCATCGCAGTTGGCAGTTGAGTGATGTAATTTTTTGAGGGTGTTCACAGCAACCTTCAGGAGGGCATAATCTATCGTACCACATTGGGATAGAAGCAATCCACAGGGTGTCATCCTCTGTGAAAACAAAAGAAGAAACTCTTTTCCAAAGCATCATGTTCTTAGATCTAAATTCTGAAGGCATATTGTTAAGATGTCCATTCTGGTCTAGCCTGGCAGCCCATATAATGAAATGTCTCTCTGTATTTAGCTCCTTTACAGTAAACAAATTTCAAAGAAAACACAATAAAATACACAATCCAGACTCTCTGTGAATTTTCCATTTTTACATGGCTTATTTTTACTCTATCACTTTACTTTATTCTGTCTCTTTAAAGACTTTACCCTTTTTTAAAGGTATTAACTTTATTTTCTATATTTTTTCTCTCTCTCAAGCCTCCATACATTCATCCAACATTGTGACCCATTTAAAGGTCTTCTATGTCTGAATCTGTCCTATTTTGAATCTGTAATTTTTTTACTGTAAAGAAACATGTTTGATTTGTTCCTTTACATCACTAAGTGCTTAAGACTCTTAGCTGTGGCATTCCTAGGTCAAAAACAGGTACTGTGTGCTTGCCACGCCCAGTCCAACATGGGAGAGCCACTTGTGACTGAATCAGTTGCTGCTCTGGGCTGCAGATCTGAGAGCTGTTCTGCATGTTGGCTCCACCTCTCTCCAATTTCAAAATGGAGGACGTACAAATTTGTGCTAGCTCTAGGGCCACCAGGTAGGAGCCGCACTCAGCGCTTTAACTCTGAGACTGAGCGTGCAGCACAGAAAAACTTTTCATACAAGTTGTAGCCAAATCTGACATGCAGAGCATTGTGCAGTCTGAAAACATCTCTCTGTATGGTGGCAGGAATCCATCATGCTCTTCTGCCTGACATAGCCTGATTCTGCCATCTGTCCAGGTGCAGGCGGGAAGCGCTGAGCCATTGGCCCAGTCTCAGAGCACTCTCCTTTGGATCCCAAGTGGGAACACAAACATCCAGTCCCAAAAAAGCCATTGAAATGCTTTAAAGCCAGAGTTTGCGCTGGTGGCACAGCCCCAGGAAGCCGCGTTTTAAAATGAGCGGCTTTTTTTTTCTGCCACTATTGCTGAAACAGGAAATTTCTCTACAGCATGTCCTCAGAAAAATTTCTCTGCAGCACACTCTAGCAAACACCAAAAAGCTGTGTTAAACTCTCTCTCTCTCTCTCTCTCTCTCTCTCTCTCTCTCTCTCTCTCTCTCTCTCTCTCTCTCTCTCTCTCTGTCTTTATCTTTCAAGTTTTTAAGTGGATTTAGTCCATCATGTTGGAGCGCCAATCTGTAGATAGAGTGGCAGGGCTGTGTCCCGCCACTCGGCTAGCTTTACACCCGACATAATTACACTGAAACTGTATTGTTTTAAACACTGTTTGGCCCATTAATTTCAGCCTCTTATTGGTTAATTCTCATATCTTGCTTTAACCCATATTTAGTAATCTGGGTAGCACCACGAGGGGTGGCTTACCAGGAAGATTCTTGACCTGCGTCCATCTTGGAGAGAAGAGCTATGGCTACTGACTATGGCAACTGCCTGAAGCATCAGCCTTTTCTCTCCCAAAATTCTGTTCTGTCTACTCTGCCTACCTAATTTTCTGTCCTATTAAAAGGGCCAAGGCAGTTTCTTTATTAGCCAATGAAAGTAACACATAGACACTCCTCCATCATTTTCCCCTTTTCTGTTTAAACAAAAAATGGCTTTCATTTTAACATAGTAAAATTACATATATCAAAATAGTTATCAAGCAAAAATTACAATTACAATATTTAGATCTATTTTATCTTTTATCGTAAGTAAGGAAAGCTATAATTATCTATTTATTCTTCAACTACATCAAAGACTCCAGAAGGATATAATACTACCTAAGTAAACAAGAAATATGCAACTTTTAAACTCTAGAAATGACAGAGATATCTCACTGCCTGGACAGTCACCCAAAGTTCCTCTGTACCATTGGGGCATCCATCTTTGGCCTACAGGCCCATAAGTATCCAGCAGACGTTTCCATGAAGCAGGAAATTTCAAAGGCAGTTCAGTCAGTATCTGCTGTGTCCTGCAGAATGTCTCTCAGACTCTTTCATGAATCAGGAACCCCAAAAGAGCATCTCACCTTTAAGCAAGTTCAGCAGTCCTCTCTCTGTGGGTTCTTTGTGTCCACGTTAGGCAACAGTCCAGGCAAGAGCAGTTTCTTGCCCAAATGGCTATCAAACTCTATAAGGATCCTCTTCAATGTCCATCATCCTCTTGAAGTAGATTGGTACTGCCAGGAGCGGACGTGTCTCATTGTCATGAAAACCCTAAGTTATTAAAACATTAAATGCCATATTCTGTAGTCTTTGAAAGATATGAAGAATGCCTATTTGAAATATATCTATGCACATCTAGAAAATCTAACTAACATGACTACAAGCTTGAATATTATTGATAATTATCCATTAACAACCTATATTGCCTAATTATACATTACATTCTTAAATGAACTACACAATCACAATAGCTTAATCAAGATCAGAAATACATATACATATAACAAAATTGACCTTAAAATCTATACCAATGCAAATTATTCATATCTATGCCTTATTCCCCTTTAAATGTAAAAGAACGTTTTTAAACTATTTGGGAATATGGGCACAGTTATTTCTCTCCAAACTGCTTCCTGCTGAGTGGGGATGTGCTGTTATTTAGGTCTTTCATGGTATAACCTGTCTGCTAGATTAATCTCAGTCGGCAGTTGAGTGAAGTAATTTTTTGAAGATGTTCATAGCAACCTTTGAGGAGGGCGTAATCTATCATACCACATTGGGATAGAAGCAATCCACAGGGTGTCATCTTCTGTGAAAACAAAAGAAGACCCTCTTTTCCAAAGCATCATGTTCTTAGATCCAAATTCTGAAGGCATATTGTTAAGATGTCCATTCTGGTCTAGCCTGGCAGCCCATATAATGAAATGTCTCTCTGTATTTAGCTCCTTTACAGTAAAAAATTTTCAAAGAAAACACAATAAAATACACAATCCAGACTCTCTGTGAATTTTCCATTTTTATGTGGCTTATTTTTCTTACTTCTTTTAATCTATAACTATCTGTACTCTGTCTCTCTAAAGACTTAACCCCTTCATAAAACATTAACTTTATTTTCTATATTCTTTTTCTTCTCTCTTCCAAGTCTACATATACTCATCCAGCACTGTAACCCATTTAAAGGTCTTTTATGTCTGAATCCATCCTATTGTGAATCTGTAATTCTTTACTGTCCAGGAGCATTTCTTAAAATGCTAAGCACTTCTCAAAAACTTAAGTCACATCATGTAGAAGTAATAGGGTACTGCCTGTGTCCTGCCCAGTCTAAACCTTAACTGCTCTGTTATTATGATAATTACAATAGATCCTGCCTGAGATCAGCACAGTTCAGCATGGTGGAGCAGAGCCAGAGCTTCTCCTGCCGAGCTGCTCCTGTCTCAGTCATTTGGTGTCCCTGAGCAGCACACAGTTCCAGGAACACAGCAGTCCACATTGGAGCCTCACTCAGCAGTTTAATTCTGAGACTGAGCATGCAGCACAGAAACTCTTTTCATCCAAGTTACAGCCAAATCTGATGCGCAGAGCACTGCACTGCCTGGAAACATCTCTCTGTATGGTGGCAGAAATCTTCCATGCTCTCCAGCTTGCCTAAGCCTGATTCTGCCATCTGCCCAGGTGCATGCAGGGAGCAGTGAGCCATTGGCATGGTCTCAGAGTACTTTCTTTCCGATTCCAAGCAGGTACACAAACATCCAGTCCCATAAAAGCCTTTGAAATGCTTTAAGGCCAGAGTTTGCACTGGCCGCACAGCCCCAGGAAGCTGCATTTTAAAATGACTCAGCTTTTTCTCTGTCGCTATTGCCGAAACAGGAAATCTCTCTATAGCATGTCCTAACAAACAGCAAAAAGCTGTGTTAAACTCTCTCCTTTATTTAAAGCTTTTTCAGGTTTTTAAGTGGATTTAGTCCATCACGTTGGAGCGCCAATTTGTAGAAGGAGTGGTGGGGCTGCGTCCTGCCACCTGGCTAGCTTTACACCCAAAATAATTACACGGAAACTGTATTCTTTTAAACACTGCTTGGCCCATTAATTTCAGCCTCTTATTGGTTAATTCTCATATCTTGCTTTATCCCATATTTAGTAATCTATGTAGCATCATGAGGGGACATATATATCCACATGAAACCTGAGAAAGATTTTAAAAAAACTTTCTAAACAAATGAAAAAGAGGCAAGAAGGGTTTCTAATCTTGAGTCTCTTATGTTGGTCATGATTCAGGGATGTACCTCCCAGCTGCTGTTTGCAGGATTGTGCTACCAGCACTAGGACAACTGCATGGCATGAGGTAAACCACATGGAAGATTTTAGGTTTTGCTCTTGCAGAAAAAAATGATCACAGAAATGCTGTAAGAAATATCCTGAAAAACATCTCTAAACATGCTACAATATATTTTAAAATATATATAGGCTTGGAGGAGTAAGGAAATGTTGTATAGACAGTCACAAAATAGTTTAAAAACAGCAAATTATTTAAAGAAAGAGTAAATTAAAATAAAGAAAAAAGTCACACAAAGATGAAAAGTACACAGGAAGTGTGGATATTGTATGTTATTGTGTTCTCTTTAAATTTTTTGATTATTGAGAAATAAGAAATCACTGTTAAGATACATTGGATTATCAAGGTTGCTGCACTCAACAAGTCTATATATTTTAAAAATGTATTGACTTCAAAATGGAAATCAAAGGATATGCTACTTTGAGAAAGAGGCTATGCTTTTATTTCCACAGGAAGATAAAGCCTATGTATTCATTCTAGGTCAAAGATAGTCAGCTTTGCTCACAGAGGACACTGTGAAATCCTGGTGACAGACATAAAGATATGAACCTAGAAAAACTGCAAGACAGAAAGCATACATTTTACCTATTCAAACATAAAACAAAAAAAATCTTTAAGTGACATTTTCAATTACACTTTCTATACTTGTATGCATGTTACCTCTAAAAGTCTATGCATTTTCAGAAAGAGAGATCCAAACCAATGAAAACAAATGGCCAAGGTGATCTGGTATGTCAAAATGCCTCAGTTACAGTCTCCTAAAAATTCTGCATCCAAAACAGCTTCAAGTCTGCTGACTGCAATGGTATAATTTCACAGACTACTATAGCCTGGAATTTGTTATTATCATGTTTTCTCAAGGTTTCCCAAAGATACCAACTGCCCACAGACAACAGAAAGAAGTCTGGAGAACAATGTCAACATTCCTGTAATATTGGTTATCAATGTTTGCTATCACTTAATGGGGGAGAGTTACAAGTACTTATTGATGATGGTCAGAAAAAAAAGAAAAAAAAAACAAAGGAGATTAGATTCAGGTATCTCATTCTGAAAAGTAAAAGGGGCTATAGAAATTATAGGATAAAAAAGTTATTGAATCTACATTTAAATGAGAAAGACCAAACTACTATTATTAAATTTTCCATGTTGGTATGGATTTTGGTATATTGATATAAATCTATGGTTAAGTTTCTCAAACTTTGCAAATACAAAAGGAATTGATATTGTAATTTTACTTCTTACTTAATAATTTTTGTTGCATATAATCTAACTTTGTTAAAGTTAAAACCTTCATTTTAATTAAGCAAAAGTGGAAAATGCTGTGGAGTAATCCTTTTGAACCATGTGAATATTTGACACTTGGATTGCTTTAATAAAAAGCTGACTGTCCAATACCTAGAAAGTAAGTATTGGCAGGGTAGCCAGATACAGAGAACTCTTAGAAGAAGGATAGAGTCAGAGAAGTCATCATCCAGATGGAGAGGAAGCAAGGCATGCAGGGATTTGAATGCCATGAGCTTCAGGTCAGCACATACATTATTAGAAATGGGTTCATTTAAGTTGTAACAGCTAGTTATTAATAAGTCTGATGTATCAACTGAGCATTTGTAATTAATATTAAGCCTCTGTATAGTTACTTGGGAGCAGCTTGTTGGACAGTAATTTCCACCTACAAGTATATTGTCTTTAATCCACATCCTCTCCAAAACAGGCTGTCATTAGTGTTTTTTATCTTAGTCATTCTGACAAGTGTAAGAGTTGTTCTGATTTGCATTTCCCTTGTGACTAAGAATTGATCAATTCTATAAGTGTATTTTGGCATGTTGAGATTTCTTGTTTCAGAATTCGCTGTTTAAATCAGTATCCCATTTTTAAAATTAGATTATTTTGTATTTTGATACCTAAATTTTGAGTTCTTTAAATATTTTGGAGATCACCCCTCTGTCAGATGTAGAGGTGATGAGATTTTTTTTCTATTGCCTTATTGACAGTGTTCTTTGAGCTTTTGAGATTCAGAAGGTTCTATTTATTGTCAATCTCAGTGTCTGTGCTACTGGTTTTATATTCAGGAAGATGTCTCCTATGCCAATGCATCCAAGGCTACCAACCAATTTCTCTTTAATCAGATTCAGTTTAACTACATTTGCATTAAAGTATTTGATCCACTTGGACTTGAGTATTATGCAGGGTGAGAAATATGGATCCATTTGCATTCTTCAACATGCTGACATCTAGTTATGCCTGCACCATATTTTGAAGAAATTTTCCATTTAGCATTATATAGTTTTGGCTTCTTTTTTCTTTTTTTTTTTTTTTGGTTTTTCAATACAGGGTTTCTCTGCAGCTTTTTTTTAGAGCCTGTCCTGGAACTAGCTCTTGTAGACCAGGCTGGCCTTGAACTCACAGAGATCTGCCTGCCTCTGCCTCCCGAGTGCTGGGTCTCTGATTTGTTTATCAGCTCATTTATCATTTATATATAGGAGACTGATTTTTGAGTTAATATTATATCCTATGACATTACTAAAGACATTTATCAGCTTTAAGAATTCCCTGATAAAATTTTTGGGGTCACTTATGTATATTATTATATCATCAGAAAATAGTGAATTTTGACTTCTTCATTTCCAAATTTTATCCCCTTGATCTCTTTTACTTTTCTTATTGCTCTAGCTAGGCTTTCAAGTACAACATGGAATAGATGTGGAGAGAGTGTAAGCCTTGTTTCTTCCTGATTTTAGTGGAATTGCTATGAGTTTCTCTCTACTCAATTTGATGTTTGGTGTCAGTTTGCTATATATTGCTTCTAGTATGTTTAGGTCTGTTTCTTGCACAAGACACTTATCAATGTTGGATTTTGTCAAAGGCTTTTTTTTTCTTTTTTGCCTAGAATTTTTATTTGTTTGTTCATTTAGTTTGGTTTTTTATTGGATTTTATTGTGTTCTTTTATTGATCAATTTCTTGACTTGTTTGTATATTTTCTAGATCAGACCTCTGTCTGATGTGGGGTGAGTGAAGATCTTTTTCAGTTCTGTAGGCTGTTGTTTTTTTCTTGTTGACCATGTCCTTTGCTTTACAGAAAAATTTCAGTTTCAGGAGGTCCCATTTATTAATTGTTTCTCTCAGTGTCTGTGTTGCTGGGGTTATCAACATGTATAAGAATGAAAATAGACCTATATCTATCATCATGCAAAAAATCAAGTCCAAATGGACCAAAGTCTGCAACATAAAGCCAGCCACACTAAACCTTATAGAAGAGAAAGTGGGAAGTACACTTGAACACATTGGCACAGAAGACCACTTCCTAAATGTCAAAGACTTTTGCAACTTCTAATAGGATGGTCATGTATTTATTCTTTTAGTTTATTTATATAGTGGATTACGTGGACAGATTTTCATATGTTGAACATCCCTCTTTCTCTGGAAAGAAGTCAGCTTGATCATGGTAGATGATTTTTTGATGTGATTTGGACTAAGTTTGCCTGTATTTTATTGAGTATATTTGCATTAATGTTTATGAGGGAGATTTCTCTGTAATTCTCTTTCTTTGGTGCATCTTTGTGTGGTGTAGGTATCATGGTGACTACAGTATCATAGAAAGAATTTGGCAGTGCTCATTTTGTTTCTATTATGTGAAACAATTTAAAGAGTACTTACATTTCTTTAAAATTCTTGTAGAATTCTGTGCTGAAACCGTAATTCCCCATGCTTTTTTTTTTTTTCCCGTTGGGAGACTTTTAATGACTGATTCTATTTCCTTAGGGATTCTATTTCCTCGGGTCTATTTAAATTATTTATCTGGTCAATTTAATTTTGATACATGGTGACTATCAAGAAACTTGTCCATTTCTTTTAGATTTTCCAGTTTTGTGGAATACATGGTTTAGAATTGTGACTTATGGGAACTAATAGATGTTTTTGTCAAAATTAATATTTTAAAGACTTTACTAAACACCACTAGACCATAAATAAGTGTATATATCTCACAACTTTCAGTTCATTTCTATTAATCTGAAGTTTTGTTTCTAGGTAAACATGAATATCTTAAAAATCAATGTGGTTTCATAGGATATTTTGAAATCAGTGATCATACCTTCCAAATTATTTTTCTCTCTCAAAATTTGTGTGCTATATGGAGTCTAATATTCCTATGGATTTTGGAATTGGTATTTTCACTTCTATAAAGTGAAATACTTAGTAGGACATTGACTTGGAGGGAACTGGGTGTTAAAATTTTCTTAGCAACATTATAATTTTATACTAAATTTTAATCAAGATACATAATATAAACAAAATATTTTATTATGATATTTAAATATATGTATACAATATATAATTTATATTTATGATATGGGATATTCTTATTCTTTTTTATAGGCTCACTGAACTTTATTTATATCTAGAATCCACTTATAAGTTAGTACACATGAAATTCATCTTTTTGGGTCTGGGTTACCTCACTCAGAATAGTGTTTTCTATTTCCATCCATTTGCATGCAAAGTTCAAGATGTCATTGTTTTTTACCGCTGAGTAGTACTCTAATGTGTATATATTCCACACTTTCTTTATCCATTCTTCCATTGAACGGCATCTAGGTTGTTTCCAGGTTCTGGCTATTACAAATAATGCTGCTATGAACATAGTTGAACAAATGCTTTTGTAGTATGATACAGCATCTCGTGGGTATATTCCCAGGAGTGGTATTGCTGAATCCTGGGGTAGGTTGATCCCAAATTTCCTGAGAAACTGCCACACTGATTTCCAAAGTGGTTGCACAAGTTTGCATTCCCACCAACGGTGGATGAGTGTACCCCTTACTCCACATCCCCTCCAGAAAAGGCTATCATTAGTGTTTTTTATTTTAGACATTCTGACAGGTATAAGATGGTATCTCAAAGTTGTTTTGATTTACATTTCCCTGATCACTAAGGAGGTTGAGCATTACCTTAAGTGTCTTTTGGCCATTTGAAATTCTTCTGTTGAGAATTCTCTGTTCAGTTCAGTGCCTAATTTTTTAATTGGGTTAATTAGCATTTAAGGTCTAGTTTCTTGAGTTCTTTATATATTTTGGAGGTCAGACCTTTGGCTATTGCGGGATCGATGAAGATCTTCTCCCAGTCAGAGGGTAGCCTTTTGTCTTTATGACTGTATCCTTTGCTTTGCAGAAGCTTCTCAGTTTCAGGAGGTCCCATTTATTCAATGTTGCCCTTAATGCCTGTGCTGCTGGGGTTATACATAGGAAGTGGTCTCCTGTGCCCATGTGTTATAGAGTACTTCCCACTTTCTCTTCAATTAGGTTCAGTGTGTTCAGGTTGATATTGAGTTTTAAATATATTTGGACTTGAGTTTTGTGCATGGTGATAGATATGGATCTATTTTCATTCTTCTACATGTTGACATCCATTTACGCCAGCACAATTTGTTGAAAATGCTTTTTTTCCCCATTGTATAATATTAGCTCCTTTGTTGAAAATCAGATGTACATAGGTTTGTGGATTAATATCCAGGACTTTCATTAATTTCCATTTTTCCATATCTCTGTTTTTATGCCAAAACCAAGAAGTTTTCAATACTGTATCTCTGTAATAGAGTTTGAACTCAGGGATGGTAATGCCTCCAGAAGTTCCTTTATTGTATAAGATTGTTTTGGCTATCCTGGGTTTCTTGTTTTACCATATAAAGTTGATTATTGTCCTCTCAATATCTGTGAAAAATTTTGATGAGATTTTGATGGGGATGGCATTGAATCTATAGATTGCTTTTGGTAGAAATGCCATTATTACTATGTTGGTCCTCCCAATCCAAGAGCAAGGGAGATCTTTCCATTTTCTGGTATCCTCTTCTATTTTTTTCTTCAAAGATTTAAAGTTCTTGTCAAATAGATCTTTCACTTACTTGGATAGAGTTACTCCATGATAATTTATGCTATTTGTGGCTATCGTGAAAGGTGATGCTTCTCTGATCTCCATCTCTGCTTCTTTATCCTTGTTGTATATGAGAGCAACTGATTTTTTGGAGTTGATCTTGTATCCTGCCACATTACTAAAGGTGTTTATCAGCTGTAGGAGTTCTTTGGTGGAGTTTTTCGGGTCACTTATATACACTATCATATCATCTGCAAATAATGAAAGTTTAACTTTTCCTTTCCAATTCGAATCCTCTTGATCTCCTTTTGCTGTCTTACTGTTATTGCAAGAACGTCAAGCACTATATTGAAGAGATATGGAGAAAGTGGACAGCCTTGTCATGTTCCTGATTTTAGTGGAATGGCTTTGAGTTTATCTCCATTTAATTTGATGTTAGCTGTCAGCTTGCTATAAATATCTTTTAATATATTTAAGAATGAACCTTGTATTCCTAACCTCTCGAAGACCTTTATCATAAAAGGGTATTGAATTTTGTCAAATGCTTTTTCAGCATCTAATGAAATAATCATATGTTTCTTTCTTTCAATTTATTTATAGGATGGATTACATCAATAGATTTTCATATGTTGAACCAGCCCTGTATCTCTGGGATGAAGCATACTTGATCATAATGGATAATTTTTCTAAAGTGTCCTTCGATTGGGTTTGCCAGTATTTTATTGAGAATTTTTGCATCGATGTTCATGAGTGAGATTGGCCTGAAATTTTCTTTCTTGGTTGAGTCTTTGTGTGGTTTTGGTATCAGGGTAACTGTGGCTTCATAAAAGGAATTTGGCAATGACGCTTCTGTTTCCATATTGTGAAATACATTAAGGAGTATAGGTATTAGGTCTTCTTGGAATTTCTGGTAGAATTCTGCATTGAAACCATCCTGGGCTTTTTCTGATAGGGAGGTTTTTAATAACAGCTTCTAATTCTTCATGACTAACTGGTCTATTTAGATTATTCACCTGATCTTGGTTCAATTTGATATATGGTACTTATCTAAAAATGTCCATTTCTTTTACATTTTCCAATTTTGTGGCATACAGGCTTTTGTAATAAGATCTAATGATTCTCTGAATTTCCTCTGTGTTTGTGGTTATGTCCCCCTTTTCATTTCTGATCTTATTAATTTGCATGTTCTCTCTCTGCCATTTGATTAGTTTGGATAAGTGTTTGTCAATCTTGTTGATTTTCTCCAAGAAGTAGCTTTTTGTTTCATTGATTCTTTGGATTGTTTTCTGTGTTTTTATTTTGTTGATTTCAGCCCTCAGTTTGATTATTTCCAGTCTTCTACTCCTCCTGGATGAGTCTGCTTCTTTTTTTCTAGAGCTTTCAGGTGTGCTGTTAAGTCTCCAATTTGTGCTTTCTCCGTTTTTTTTACGTGGGCACTTAGTGCTATGAACTTTCCTCTTAGCACTGCTTTCATAATGTCCCATAGGTTTGAGTATGTTGTGTCTTTCTAGAAGTTCTAGAAGTGTTTCTTTTACATAAGTGGGTGCTTTTTATTCGGGGCATAGATACTCAAGATTTAGACTTTATCATGATGAATTGTTTCTGTAATGAGAATAAAATGTCCATCTCCATCTCTTCTGATTGATTTTAGTTTGAAGTAAATTTTGTTAGAAATTAGTATGGCCACACCTGCTTGTTTCTTACGTTCATTTGCTTGAAAAACATTTCCCAACCCTTTACTCTAAGTAGATGACTGTCTTTGTGGTTGAGGTGTGTTTCTTTTAAACAGCAGAATGTTGGATCCTGTTTTCATATCCAATCTCTTAGCCTGTGACTTTTTATAGGTGAATTGAGTCCATTGACATTAAGTGATATTAATGACCAGTGGTTGTTAAATCAGGTCAATTTTTTTTGGTAGTAGAGTTTGTGTGTTACCTTTCTTTGAGTTGTGCTGGTGAAGGGTCGCTTGATGACTGAGTTATTGCAGGCAGTGTTTGCATTGTTGGATTTCTTGGGTTGTGATTTTCCTTCTATCATTTTCTGTAAGGCTGGATTAGTGAGTACATATTGTTTAAATTTGTTTTTATCCTGGAATATTTTGTTTTCTCCATTGATAGTGAATGATAGCTTGGCTGAGTATAATAGTCTGGGTTTGCATCCATGTTCTCTTAGTTTCTGCAGTACCTCTATCCAGGACCTTCTGGCTTTCATGGTTTCCATAGTGAAGTCTCTAGTAAGCCTGATAGGTTTATCTTTATAATTTACTTGACCTTTTTCCTTTGCAGCTCATAATATTCTTTCTTTAATATGTATGTTTTGTGTTTTGATTATTATATGGCAAGGGGATTTTTTTAATATAGTCTTTTCAGTGTTCTGTATGCTTCTTGAACTTTCATAGGAATATCTTTCTTTAGTTTGAAAAGTTTTCTTCTATAATTTTGTTGAATGTATTTTCTGGGCCTTTTATCTGTAATTCTTCTCCTTCTTCTACCCCTATTATTCTTAGGTTTGGTCTTTTTTATTGTGTCCCGGGTTTCCTGATTGTTTTGTGATGAGAATTTGTTGGATTTGCTGTTTTCTTTGATCAGTGTCTTTATTTTCTCTATGGTATCTTCAGAATCTCAGATTCTTTCTTCAATCTCTTGTATTCTATTGGTTATGCTTGTTTCTGTAGTCTCTGTTCGTATACCTAGACATTCCATATTCAGCCGGCCCTTGGTTTATGTTTTCTTCATTGCCTCCATTTCAGTTTTCAATTCTTGAACTGTTCCCATTACCTGTTTCATTGTTTTTTTCTTGGTTTTCTAGGGTATCATTTACGGATTTACTCATTTCTTCGAACTTTTTGTTATTCTTCTCATCCATTTATTTCAGGGAATTTTTCATATCCTTTTTAAAAGTCTCTATCGCTTTCATAATGTCAATTTTTTCCACTTCTTCTAGATTAGGGTGTTCAAGTCCTTCTATTGTAAGATCATTAGGTTCTGGTGTTTTCATGTTGTTTTTCAGATTGTTGGAGGGATTCTTGCCTTGGTGCCTGCCCATCTCTTCCTTTAAATGTTCTTCGATAATTCTTCTGGTACAGGATCATGGCCCCTTGTTGGCCAGGAACCCCTCCGATGGATCTTCTGTTATAGGATAAGGGCTCCTTGTTGGGCAGGTACCCCTCTGATGGGTCTTCTGTTACAGGATAAGGGCTCCTTGCTGGGCAGGGACCTCACAGACAAAAGGCCTAGATTGCCACAGGCAAGCTGAGTGAAACAAAGGAGCTTTGGCCAGCCACTCACCACCAGGTCCCAGCCCCAATACTGGCCGAGCTGTGGTGTCTTGTGGCCCCAAAGGAGGGGAGGGGTGCCTTAGGGAGGCTGGGATGGGATAGGAAGAGAGGGGCAGTAGCTGCAGGGAGAAGCCTATGCAGAATGACCAGAAAGATTAGGGGGTTGAGTAATGTCTGTGCTCCATGATTTGGGCTTCTGCAGCCCGCCAGTCAGAAACACACTCACCCCTCTGATGGGTCTTCTGTTACAGGATAAGGGCTCCTTGCTGGGCAGGTATCTCACAGACAAAAGGTCCTGCTTGCCACCAGTGAGCTAAGTAAAACAAAGTATCTCCCCCCACTCACCACCAGGTCTCATCCCCAATACGGGCTGAGCTGTTGGGTCTTGTGGCTCCAAAGGAGGGGAGGGGTGCTTTAGGGACGCTGGGATGGTATAGGAAGAGAAGGGCAGTAGCTGTGGGGATAAGCCCCTGCAGAATGACCAGAAAGATTAGGGGGTCAAGGAATGTATATGCTCCATGACCCAGGCTTCTGCAGCCCGCAGGTCAGAAAACCTCTTATTCTCTTTTAATCTATGATACTTACATTGTTAGTAATAGTTTCCACTTTTAGTTTTATGTCTCATTTTTCCTTCTGTAGGTTCTATATATGATAGAAACCATGTAAGACTTGTTCTGTAAGGCTGACATTTTATTTACCTGATACCCTCATTCCCATATATTTTTTTGAAAATAAAATAATTTTATTATACTTTATGATTGACTAAAATTATATTATGTATTTATACTATTTATATATTATTTGATAACTGTGACTAGTACAACAAGGAAAGAGTGTATATATCTACAGTAAACTGCCTTTTAATCTTTGGGAACATATCCAAAAACAAAATAGCTGGAGCATATGGACATCTAACTTTAATAATTTTGGAAACCTCCATATTGATTTCAGTAGTGACACAATTATTAGATATTTCTGCCAGTTATGAGTAAAGGGGATCCTTCACAGTTTCCCTCCTCCAACCTCATTAGCATTATTTTTTCTTGATGATAGACATTCTTTTAAAAGTGAAAGATTTCACCTATAATTTTTTCATTTGCATTTCCTATATTACTAATGTCTATGAGCTATATTATCTATGTATCTGCATTCAGGAATAAATCTTGTTTGAACATCATTGATTTCTATTTTCATCCAAGATTTGCTGTTCTGGTTCACATTATACAAGACATCCTGGCCTTCTCATTATAGATATTTGCCTGTCGTTACCTATGAGTACTTGGATTAAAGGCATGCACCACCACATCCATCTCCATCTTTGTTGTTTTATATCGTTGAATTTAGTTTCTAATAACTTTATTAATATTTTTGCAACAATATATATTAAAGACATTGGCATATGCATTAATTTTATATTATATTTTTATCTGACCTGGATATCAAAATAATATTCATTTTGTAGACTGAGTTTATAAATGTGCTTTCCTTTGTTATAATTTATAGGTAATTTGCAGAGTATTGGTTAATCCTTAAATGTCTGGTAGATTTAGCAATGAATCCTTCTATTCCAGTCCTAGACTTTTCTTTTTCCTTAGAATATTTAAAAGTTATTGTTTTAATTGTTATGCTTATTATTGTCTCATATTGTCATTGGGAGAAATTAATGTCTACTTAGATTATGTCAAAGTATTAATCAAGAATTATAGCAGCCTGGAGGAACTAGGACTATGCTACAAATAAAATGGCAAAAAAAGGTTTTGTAGATGTTCATTTTTGTTCATATCTTAAAGTTAGTATTCTCTCATGTTATCCAGTTAAAAGCAATATAATCATAATCATATTAGCTTTTTGCAGAACTTGGGATTGAATTTAGTGCCATAAACATTCCAGATAACCACATCACCACTATTCCGCAACCCTTACCACACCATGAGGTATATAAGACAGAAAAAAAATTAGATACAGTCCAAGAGATATTATAAAAGATAAAATCAGAATCCCAACACTCAGGAGGCAGAGGCAGGTGAATCCCTGTGAGATCGAGGCCAGCCTGGTCTACAAGAGCTAATTCCAAAACAGCTAAGGAAACTCTGTATCAAAAAACAAACCAACAAGGAAAAAAAAGATAAAAATCAGAAAAATTCACATTTAGGAAGTAATTCATTGTATTGATACAGGGTGTTAAATGGAAGGCCTGAGAATGAATGTGAATGGCTTCTCTAAGCAAAAACTAATATCTAAGTTCTGTAATCACAAGGTACTAAACTCCTGGCAACCATATTAATAATATTGGAAGTTCATTCTCCTTTGTGATTTTCATAAATGAACACAGCTAACACAAATACTGACTTCAGCATTTCTGTAGTGGGGAGCTGCGGGCCTGCTTTTCGTCCTGCCCGGATCCCACATGGTTAGCTTATACCCCGAAATAACAACACACAAACTGTATTCTATTAAATACTGCCTGGCCCATTATTTTCTGCCTCTTACTCATATCTTGACTAACCCATATCTAATAATCTGTGTAGCACCACAAAGTGGTGCCTTACCAGGAAGTTTCTAGCGTACATCCATCTTGGGCTGGAGCTTCATTGCGTCTGGCTTCTCTCTGAGGAGAGGCACAGCAGTCTGCCTAACTTAGGAGAGGTGTGGCATCTTACTGATCCTTCTACCTCACTTCCTCTTCCTGTTCTGTCTACTCCACCCACTTCAGGGGCGGTCTATCAAATGGGCCAGGCAGTTTCTTTATTAGCCAATGAAATCAACTCAAACAGAAGACTCTCCCACATCATTTCCCCTTTTTCTGTTTAAACAATAAAAGAAAGGCTTTAACTTTAACATAGTAAAATTACATATAACAAAATAGTTATCAAGTAAGAATTAGTTACAATACTTATAACAATTTTATCTTTTATCATAACAAAGGAAAACTTTAACTATCTATCCATTCTTCAACTCCATCAAAGACTCCAGAAGGATATAATATTACCTAAGTAAATAAGAAATAATCAACTTCCAAACTCTAGAAATCACAGAGACATCTTGCTACCTGGACAGTCACCCAAAGTTCTTTTGTACCGTTGGGGCATCCATCTTCAGCCTACAGGCCCATAAGTATCCAGCAGACATTTCCATGAAGCAGGAAATTTTGAAGGCAGTTCAGTCAGTATCTGTTGTGTCCTGTAGAATGTCTCACAGACTCTTTCATGAGTCAGGAACCCCAAAGAATCATCTCACATTTAGGCAAGTTCAGCAGTCCTCTCTCTGTGGGTTCTTTGTGTCCAGTTTCTGCAACAGTCCAGGCAAGAGCAGTTTCTTGCCCAAATGGCTATCAAACTCAATAAGGAGCCTCTTCGATGCCCATCTTCCTCTTGAAGTAGATTGGTGCTGCCAGGAGCAGACATGTCTCATTGTCATGAAAAGTCCTAAGTTATTAAGACATTTAAAATGCAATATTCTGTAGTCTTTGGAAGATAGGAAGTATGTCTATCTAACTGAAATATATCTCTATATATCTAGAAAATCTAACTAACATGACTACAAGCTTAACTATTATCAATGATTATTCATTAACAACCTATATTTCCTAATTATACATTACATTTTTAAATGAACTACACAATCACGATACCTTAATCAAGATCAGACATACATATACATATAACAAAATTGACCTTAAAATCCATACCAATGCAAATTATTCCTATCTATATCATATCCCCCTTTAAATGTAAAAGAACATTTATAAACAATATTTGGGAACATGGGCGCAGTTATTTCTCTCCAAACTGCTTCCTGCTGAATGGGGACGCTGTTAATCAGATCTTTCATGGTGTAACCTGTGTGCCAGGTTCATCTCAGTCATCAGTTGTGTGAAGTAATTTTCTGAAGGTGGTCACAGCAACCTTTCAGGAGGCCGTGGTCTGTCATACCATATTGGGATAGAAGCAATCCACAGGGTTTCATTTTCTGTAAAAACAAAAGAAACTCCTTTCCAAAGCATCATGTCCTTAGATCCAAATTTTAAAGTCAAGGTATTTTCAAAATATCTATCTTGGATTAGTTCAGCAGCATTTATAAACAAATATCTTTTAGCAGCTGTTGCTCCTTCCTCAGCATTCAAACAATTCAAAGAGAGCATAATAGCACACAGTATCAAGATTCTCTGTGTATTTTCCATCTTTATGTGGCTTTATGTTAACCTCTATTTCTTTTATTTTTACTTTTTGAGACACGTTCTCTGTATATCTTTGTCCTGAAATAACTCTGCAGACCAGGCTGTCCTTGAACTCTCAGAGATCCAGCTGTCTCTGCCTCCCCAGTGCTGGGATTAAAGGTGTGTGCCACAACACCTTGAACTCACAGAGATCTTTCTGTCTCTGCCTTCCAGGCATTTGGATTAAAGGTGTGTCCTGCCACACCTTGAAGTCACAGAGGTCAATCTACCTCTGCCTCCCAAGTGTTGGGATTAAAGGTGTGTACCACCACAACAAACTACTTCCTTTTTCTTTCTTTCTTTCTTTCTTTCTTTCTTTCTTTCTTTCTTTCTTTCTCTTTTTTTAATTGTAAAAACTTTAACTTTTAGCCTGCATGTATTTTTAACTCACTGTAAACCATTTAGAGGTTTTCTTTGTCTTTGAATCTCTCTTTACTGTATATCTCTCTTTTTCTGACTGCACGAGTCTTTAATTTACCAAGCAATATAGGTAGGATTAAAGCCATGACTTTGGCGGCTGGATCCAGTCCATTCCTTTGCTTTCCAGCCTCTGGCAGAGGTACTGGCTGTAGCCATGTTTATCACCACAATTCTGGCAGTTCAAGGTCCCTGCCAGCAAGCAAGCTGCAACAGCATCAAACAACAATCAAAAGCTCCAAAGTCAGGACCGCCTGCTTGAAAGAATCAGAGTTTGCCCTGGTGGGACGGCCCAGAAAGCTGGCATTTTAAAACAGCACAACTTTTTTCTTGCTACAGCTGAAAACCGAAAAACATGCATTCAGCTTTTCATCAACACCGTTTAAGTGTTTTGTGGCAGGACCTCTTAAAAGGGCTGCAGGGTTTTGCAGCTAAAGCTGAGTCAGGAAGCCTCTCTTAGATGAGAGCGCTTGCTCTAGCAAGTAAAGCCAAACCCGAGAAATTGCTGTTACCAAGAAGCCATGCTTTACTCTATTCTTTCCCAAGCTTTCTCAAGCATTCTGTGGATTCAGTTATCCACGTGGGCGCCATTCTGTAGTGGGGAGCTGCGGGCCTGCTTTTCGTCCTGCCCGGATCCCACATGGTTAGCTTATACCCCGAAATAACAACACACAAACTGTATTCTATTAAATACTGCCTGGCCCATTATTTTCTGCCTCTTACTCATATCTTGACTAACCCATATCTAATAATCTGTGTAGCACCACAAAGTGGTGCCTTACCAGGAAGTTTCTAGCGTACATCCATCTTGGGCTGGAGCTTCATTGCGTCTGGCTTCTCTCTGAGGAGAGGCACAGCAGTCTGCCTAACTTAGGAGAGGTGTGGCATCTTACTGATCCTTCTACCTCACTTCCTCTTCCTGTTCTGTCTACTCCACCCACCTCAGGGGCGGTCTATCAAATGGGCCAGGCAGTTTCTTTATTAGCCAATGAAATCAACTCAAACAGAAGACTCTCCCACATCACAGCATTGTAAAATGGAATCAAGTCTGACTCAGAATTCTGGCATATAGAAACTTTCTGGTGATATATTTTTATGCTGCATTGTTTTTTGTTATGTTTTATGGAATTATTGAAAATAATTATACATTTTCTAAATCAATTCTTCTACAAAGAAGCCTGGGTTGTTATAGAAATTTCAAAGACCCTCAAAATCAAAACTATTTTCATACTTTTAGTTTTATTTTATTTGGAACTGAGTTGGTGTTTGAAACCCTAGAATAAAAACAGCACTGAATATATATTTTGGAGTGTTAGATATTGGTATTCATACATACTTATAAGAAAAAGAATGTGAATAAACAGTTTAGCTTTAGAATTTATTTGATCAATGAGTAAAAGTATTTATTTTGTTAAATCTTCACTGTGGAATACATGTATTCTTTTATTTTTTATTTTTTTTTACTACTGAAGCCAGAGTGTTGTGTAATTGCTAATGGTACATTTGCAAGCTTAAATAGTCACTAAAAATATCATTTTTGTTATTGTTGTTTTAAAAATAACTGATAAAACATTATGGCCATCAATTTATGGATGCTGGCTTGTATTTCTTAGAAACTGAGCAAAGTCAACTTGCAGTTTGAAGGTAAAAACTTAATTTATTTGTTAGCAATGAGAAAATTTGAGCTTTCAAGTAAAAATTGTTCTTAGGAAAAATTTGTATCCATCACTTTAGTGTTGACAACTTCTCAACATCCAAGGATTTTACTAATGAGCTGGTAATAGCAATTCTGAACATCTCTATCTTTGATATTGTACCATGATGTATCAATATTTGACTGTTTTGCATAACTCATTAAAACAATATTTTGATATATGAGATAATATGTGTATAAAAATACTACTTCAATCTGTAAAATAAACTAATGGCTTTTAATATAGCTATCTGTATCATTTCAAATTCCATATAGTAAGCAGCCTTTAAGGAACTCTTAGGGAGTTTTGATCTAATATCAAAGATGAATAGACACATTCATCTGAAATTTGTCATTATATGTGTTGTAGCCATTCATAAATAAAAATCTTTGAGGTCATATTTTGTCCATATACTTCAAAGAAACAACATGGCCCAAGAGATTGCTTGTAGAAGCAAATATACAAATCCAGCAAAAATGTTTTAATCAGTCATAACGACTTATGAAAACTACAGTACAATGTTACCTTTCTTCCTATTTTGTATATAGAGATTTTCTTAATTTGTGTTATTTATGATTTTAGATTAATTTAAAATGAAGATTTATTTTTTATAGTTTTACTTTCTAATATAATGTTTGTTTAAATTGGTGTACATCCAAGAAATTTCATTTAACTTCCCAATATATTTTCAGTTTTTTTTATGTATATGAGTGTTTTGCTTACGTGTACGTCTGTGCACCCTCTGTTTACCTGATGACCAGAGAGGCTAGAAGATGGAGGCTGGAAAACATAGAACTTGAATTAAAGATGATTGTTAGACCCCAATGCCAGGACATCTAGAAAGGAAGCTAATTCTCTTAACCAATAGCAATCTATAATCTCAAGTTTATCAATAATTAGAAAATTATAATGGGGTATAAAGACTTAAAATTTTGAGAAATACTTGAATAGACAGTAAATTGAGTGGTAAGATTTCAACCTAATTTATAACTTAAATAAGCAAGGAGTCACTTAGCAAATATTAATATAATTACTTCTACATGCTAAATGATACGACAAAGAATTTTTGAATCTCCATTAGGTAATGTGAAACAAATTTTCATTTTTTCTTTTAAATTTTGTTTTGGAGTAGAGAGACTTGTAAAATATGAGTATAAGGCATTCAGAGGTCTTGTCTAAATATATATGAATGAAAATGTAATAAATGAGTTCATTAACAATGAATGGTTTCTACTTGAGTTGTTTCAATTGGGAATTTTTATTTTAATTAAATATTTAATTAATTAATTTTTGATATATTGAAATCCTTTTCAAACCAATCATATTCTTAGAGAATTAAGGAGGTATAATAGACTTCATTCACTTAAGTACCTGCATTTTAGACTAATTGTTTAAAACTCATGTTCCAGAATCACAGTTATAGCATACTCAGTTTTTCCTAGAAAGGAGATAACAATGATATTCTTATAAGGAATGGGGGTTTTGAAAGGGTTTGCTGTTTTTATATTTTCCCATTTTCTGTCTCTTCTTTCCTCTTTCTTTTCTGTTTCTTTCCTCTACCCCTTCCTTCTTCCCTATTTTCTCTTCTTTATTATCTGTCTTTCCATTTTTTTGTACTGGGAATTTCAAAAACAGGGGCTTTATTTTTATAAACATTTACCTGTCTGCATTGACCTATTATCCCAGATAGATGGGCTGACTCTATTTTAAACTCCAAAGAACATCAAACTTCATGATTTTTAGTATTGTTTTTCTTTTGTGTTTGTATGTATACTACCAAAGAAAGATTGTCTCCATTTGCAGTAAAGAGAGAATTCTTTGATGATGGGTGGCAGTTGTACTTACTTATCTGTGAATATAAGAATAAGTTTTATAATTTAACCTCACAAACACTTTGAAATTGATTATCGTTTTAGCATCAGACATAATTTTTGTCTTATTGAGTGGGCCTTAAATCATCTTAGATAGCTGTTAGTTATCTAATAAGGGGTTTCTTGCAGGAAAAAAAATGGGAAAAGATTTCCAGGCAACAATCATTTCAACTCTAAGTGAACAATAATGCTCAAGGTATTTCTACATAGAAACTCTTACAAATTACATGTGACCATGAGATTGGGTTCTATAGCTAAATGGCCTAGAATCTAGTATTATTTATGACTGATAGCCTAGACATCACCAGGCCATAAAATACATTTGATATCTCCCCTAATGATGGGTAATTATCTGGAAAGTGAAGAATTTGGGATAATTATTCTGGGGAATTTGGATGAGGTCTGTCCCTTCAGATATCAAAAAGGTCACCAGGTTGTTAACAACTTTCACTCTCAAATTTCTGAATGAAATGCAGGTATTTAAATTGTATCTGTTCCAATGAGGAGACAACCCTGTGTGATTAATATCTCTTGTTCTCTTAGTGCTTCTCTGTGAGTACAAGGACCTCTGTTCCATCCCACAACCACTGAATTGTGGAAGCTATTTATTGTACCTTTATGCATATCCTGCCATGTTGGTAATTGTAATGGTAACTGTTGAGGTTTTTTAGATGTCACAACTGGTTAGGACTGTTTGTTTTCCTACCTTGGCATTTTCTGGAAGCTTGGAAGCAAGACCACAGAATAAAGCCTTACAGGTCATATTCAATATGAATCATGCAAGTACTGATTAAGTAGTACATTAGTGTACCATGTCATTGTCCATAGTGGCCTACCCTCAAAATCTGAGAACATCTAAGGGCTACATTAATAATCTATATTGTTTTGGAAGTTGATTGGACTACCCTGGCCTGTGGCTTTGTTTCTTTCTTGGGATCATTGACCACTGTCCATGAGATGAGAGGAAGCTGAAGCAAGTGAGCAGGGATGGGTGGCTTGTGATTCAATGGAGACAACTTTGTAGGGAGATGGTTAAGTATTACAACTCCATATTATTCCAGGAAGAAAATGGAATAAAATGGCTAGAGACAGTGGCTGGAACATCACCTAATTGGAATCAAAAGGAATGCTCCTATCATATGGTATTTTTAGTTTCTGCAGAAAAGATGACATCTAGCAAGAATCTATGACAAGTTTCAAGCTAAAGATAAATCAGGCAACTTGCTTAGAGACAGTTTTCAGATGAGGTCAGTCCTCCAGGCCCAAGGACATTCTTTCAGATAAGGGCAGGTAGAGTCAGGAAGTATGTGACAAGGAGAGCTAGGATGCATGATTATCCCTGCTGCCCAGCTAGCTTAGCCCTGAAATAACCACACAGAAACTGTATTAATTAAAACACTGCTAGGCCCATTAGCATTAGCTTCTTATTGACTAAATTTTATATTAATTAAACCCATTTCTATTAATCTATATATTGTCACTTGGTAGTGGCTTACCAGGTAAAATTCATAGCCTCTGTCTCCAGAGGATCCATTGCATCTCTCTGACTCGGCTTCCTTTCTCCCAGCATGCCATTTACTTTTCCCTTCCTAAGTTCTGCCCTATCAACAGGCCAAGGCAGTTTCTTTATTCATCAACTAAGAAAAGCAACACACAGAGGGGACTCCCACATCATTACCTTCTCTTTTCTGTTTAAATAAAAAGAAAGGTTTTAACTTTATATAGTAAAATTACATATAACAGGTTTCAAGCAAGAATTACAGTTACAATAATTCTATTTACTTTATCTTTTATCATAAATGAGGGAAAATATAACTATTTAACTATCTATCTATTCTTCACCTCCATCAAAGACTCCAGAAGGGTATAATATTACCTATGTAAAAAGTAAGTATAAGTATATAATATTACCTAAGTAAACAGGAAGTATATCCCTCTGTGGAGGGATGGAGTCTCCATGTTGCTGAACTTTTGGAAAAATATGACAGTTTGTGATAGGCTGCAACTTCAACAAGTCAGGAAGGCCTTTCAACACTGACCAGTCATTTCCTGCCTAGTACTTGATTTTTATGATTCTATGATTCTTATGTGAGGCATTGTCATCCAAAGTGCCTTTATTTCCCTTAAGAATACATATGTCGACACTTCCTGCTCTTCCTGCAGGGGTTATTCGCCCCGGATACTGCCTCTCTCTTCCTGTCCCTTCCCAGCTTGCACGCAGAATGCTCCCCCCTCCCCCTGCCTCATCCTCCCGTCTTTGGGGCCACAAAATCCCACAGCTCAGCCTGTTTGGGCACTGGGGACCTGGAATTGAGTGCAACCAGGCCGGTGGGAGGTCCCCTCCTTCATTTGACTGCCTGGGGCAAGGTAGGCCTTTGTCAGAGAGCTGCTTGGCCTGCAAGGGGACCTGACAGTCTGCCAGAGGGTTCATCATTCTTTGGGGTGAGTGAGGAGTGAATGCCCTAACCGCGGCAGCTGTCCTGAGAGGGACCACCGACATTCCACAACTCCCCCCCCCACCCGCACACTTCCTGCTCTTCCTGCAGGGGTTATTCTCCCCAGATACTGCCTCTCTCTTCCTGTCCCTTCCCAGCTTGCACCCAGAATCCTCCCCCCCCCCCCCCGCCTCATCCTCCCGTCTTTGGGGCCACAAAATCCCACAGCTCAGCCTGTTTGGACGCTGGGGACCTGGAATTGAGTGCACCCAGGTCGGTGGGAGGTCCCCTCCTTCATTAGACTACCTGCAGCAAGGTAGGCCCTTTGTCAGTGAGCTGTTTGGCCAGCAAGGAGACCTGACAGTCTGCCAGAGGATCCATCATTCATTGGGGTGAGTGAATTTAATTCATTGGGGTGAATTGAACTTCTAAAAGAAGACCCAAAGGGGATTATTCAGAGGAACAAATGGGCAGGTGCCAATGCAAGAATTCCTCCAACAATTTGAAAAACAACATGAAAGCACCAGAACCCAGCGAACTTATAACAGAAGGACTTGAACACACTAATCAAGAAGAAGTAGAAAAAATTGACTTTATGAAAGTAATAGAGTCCCTTAAACAGGACGTGAAAAACTCCCTTAAGGAAATGGACGAGAAGAATAACAAAAAGTTTGAAGAATTGAGTAAATCCGTAAAAGATATCCTGGGAAACCAAGAAAAAACAATCAAACGGATAATGGAAACAGTTCAAGACTTGAAAACCGAAATGGAGGCAAGGAAGAAAACGCAACCCAAGGGCCAACTGGATTTGGAAAATCTATGTAAACGAACAGAGACTACAGAAACAAGCATAACCAACAGAATACAAGAGTAGGAAGAAAGAATCTCAGATTCTGAAGATACCATAGAGAAAATAAATGCACTGATCAAAGAAAACAGCAAATCCAATAAACCCTCATCACAAAACATTCAGGAAATCTGGGACACAATAAAAAGACCAAACCTAAGAATAATAGGCGTAGAAGAAGGAGAAGAAATACAGCTCAATGGTTCAGAAAATATATTTAATTAAAATTATAGAAGAAAACTTCACAAACCTAAAAAAAGATATTCCTACTAAGGTTCAAGAAGCTTACAGAACACCAAATAGACTGGATCAAAAATAACATCCCCTCGCCATATTATAATCAAAACACAAAACATACAGAATAAAGAAAGAATATTAAGTGCTGCAAAGGAAAACGGTCAAGTAACATATAAAGGTAAACCTATCAGACTAACACCTGACTTCTCTATGGAAACCATGAAAGCCAGAAGGTCCTGGATAGATGTTTTGCAGAAACTAAGAGACCATGGATGCAAGCCCAGATTACTATACCCAGCCAAGCTTTCATTCACTATAAATGGAGAAAACAAAATATTCCAGGATAAAAACAAATTTAAACAATACATAGCCACAAATCCAGCCTTACAGAAAGTAATAGAAGGAAATTCACAAACAAAAGAGTCCAGCATTGCCCAAAATAATTCAGACATCTAGCGAACCTTCACCAGCACATTGCAAAGAAAGGAAACACACAATCTCTACTACCAAATAAAAAATGACAACCGGAGTTAACATCCACTGGTCATTAATATCACTTAATATCAATGGACTCAATTCACCTATAAAAAGGCACAGGCTAAGAGATTGGATACGAAAACAGGATCCAACATTCTGCTGTTTACAAGAAAGACACCTCAACCACAAAGACAGACATCTACTCAGAGTAAAGGGTTGAGAAAAGGTTTATCAAGCATATGGACCTAAGAAACAAGCCGGTGTGGCCATACTAATTTCTGACAAAGTTGACTTCAAACTAAAATCAATCAGAAGAGATGGAAAGGGACACTTTATACTCATTACAGGAAAAATCTATCAGAATGAAGTCTCAATCCTGAATATCTATGCCCCTAATACAAAAGCACCCACTTATATAAAAGAAACATTACTAGAACTCAAGACAGCCATCAAACCAATCACACTGATAATGGGAGACTTCAACACTCCTCTTGCACCAATGGACAGGTCAATTCGACAGAAACCTAACAGAGAATTAAGAGACTTAATAGAGGTAATGAACCAAATGGACTTAACAGACATCTATAGAACGTTCCACCCAAACAGGAAAGAATATACCTTCTTCTCTGCGGCTCAGGGAACCTTTTCGAAAATTGACCACATACTCGGTAACAAAGCAAACTTCCACAGTTACAAAAACATATTAGTAACCACCTGCATCTTATCGGATCACCATGGATTAAAATTAGAATTCAACAACAATGCTACCCCCAGAAAGCCTGCAAACTCATGAAAACTGAACAGTCAACTACTGAACCACAGCTGGGTCAAGGAAGAAATAAAGAAAGAAATTAAAGTCTTTCTTGAATTTAATGAAAATAAAGACACAACATACTCAAACTTATGGGACACTATGAAAGCAGTGCTAAGAGGAAAATTCATAGCACTAAGTGCCCACTTAAAAAAACGGAGAAAGCACACATTGGAGACTTAACAGCACACCTGAAAGCTTTAGAAAAGAAAGAAGCAGACTCACCTAGGAGGAGTAGAAGACTGGAAATTATCAAACTGAGGGCAGAATCAACACAATAGAAACACAGAAAACAATCCAAAGAATCAATGAAACAAAAAGCTGGTTCTTGGAGAAAATCAACAAGATTGACAAACCCCTAGCCAAACTAATCAAACGGCAGAGAGAGAACACACAAATTAATAAGATCAGGAATGCAAAAGGGGACATAACCACAGACACAGAGGAAATCCAAAGAATCATTAGATCTTACTACAACAGCCTGTATGCCACAAAATTGGAAAATGTAAAAGAAATGGACACTTTTTTAGATAAGTACCATGTACCAAAGTTAAACCAGGACCAGGTAAATGCTCTAAATAATCCTGTTAGTCGCGAAGAATTAGAAACTGTTATCAGAAACCTCCCTACCAAAAAGAGCCCAGGACCTGATGGGTTCAATGCAGAATTCTACCAGAACTTCCAAGAAGACCTAATACCTTAAGGTATTTCATAATATAGAAACAGAACAGTCATTGCCAAATTCCTTTTATGAAGCTACAATTACCCTGATACCTAAACCACACAAAGACTCAACCAAGAAAGAGAATTACAGGCCAATCTCACTCACGAACATCGATGCAAAAATTCTCAATAAAATACTGGCAAACCAAATCCAAGAACACATTAGAAAAATTATCCACTATGATCAAGTAGGCTTCATCCCAGAGATGCAGGGCTGGTTCAACATACGAAAATCTATCAATGTAATCCATCATATAAATAAACTGAAGGATAAAAAACATATGATCATCTCATTAGATGCAGAAAAAGCATTTGACAAAATTCAGCACCCCTTTATGATAAAGGTCTTGGAGAGATTAGGGATACAAGGGTCATTCCTAAATATAATAAAGGCTATTTACAGCAAGCCGACAGCTAACATCAAATTAAATGGAGAGAAACTCAATGCCATCCCACTAAATTCAGGAACGCGACAAGGCTGTCCACTCTCTCCTTATCTCTTCAATATAGTACTTGAAGTTCTAGCAATTGCAATAAGACAAAACAAGGGGATCAAGGGGATTCGAATTGGAAAGGAAGAAGTTAAACTTTCATTATTTCCTGATGATATGATAGTGTACATAAGCGACCCGAAAAACTCCACCAAAGAACTACTACAGCTGATAAACTCCTTTAGTATCATGGCAGGTTACAAGATCAACTCCAAAAAATCAGTCGCCCTCCTATATACAAAGGATAAGGAAGCAGAGAAAGAAATCAGAGAAGCTTCACCTTTCACGATAGCCACAAATAGCATAAAATATCTTGGGGTAACTCTAACCAAGGAAGTGAAAGACCTATTTGACAAGAACTTTAAGTCTTTGAAGAAAGAAATTGAAGAGGATACCAGAAAATGGAAGGATCTCCCTTGCTCTTGGATTGGGAGGATCAACATAGTAAAAATGGCAATACTACCAAAGGCAATCTATAGATTTAATGCAATACCCTTAAAGATCCCATCAAAATTCTTCACAGATCTTGAGAGGACAATAATCAACTTTATATGGAAGAACAAGAAACCCAGGATAGCCAAAACAATCTTATACAATAAAGGAACTTCTGGAGGCATTACCATCCCTGACTTCAAGCTCTATTACAGAGCTACAGTATTGAAAACAGCTTGGCATTGGCATAAAAATAGAGAAGTCGACCAATGGAATTGAATAGAAGACCCAGATCTTAACCCACAAACCTATGAACACCTGATTTTTGATAAAGGAGCTAAAAGCACACAATGGAAGAAAGAAAGCATCTTCAACAAATGGTGCTGGCATAACTGAATGTCAACCTGTAGAAGAATGAAAGTAGATCCGTGTCTATCACCATGCACAAAACTCAAGTCCAAATGGATTAAAGACCTCAATATCAATCTGAACACACTGAACCTGTTAGAGGAGAAAGTGGGAAGTACTCTACAACATTTGGGCACAGGAGACCTCTTCCTACGTATAGCCCCAGCAGCACAGACATTAAGGGCAACATTGAATAAATGGGACCTCCTGAAGCTGAGCAGCTTCTGTAAAGCAAAGGACACTGTCACTAAGACAAAAAGGCAGCCTACTGACTGGGAAAAGATCTTCACCAACCCCACAACAGACAAAGGACTGATCTCCAAAATATATAAGGAACTCAAGAGACTAGAGTTTAAAATGCTAATGAACCCAATTAAAAATGGGGCACTGAACTCAACAGAGAATTCTCAACAGAAGAAGTTCGAATGGCCAAAAGACACTTAAGGGCATGCTCAACGTCCTTAGCAATCAGGGAAATGCAAATCAAAACAACTTTGAGATACCATCTTACACCTGTCAGAATGGCTAAAATCAAAAACACCAATGATTGCCTTTGCTGGAGAGGATGTGGAGTAAGGGGTACACTCATCCATTGCTGGTGGGAATGCAAACTTGTGCAACTGCTTTGGAAAGTAGTGTGGAGGTTTCTCAGGAAATTTGGGATCCACCTACCCAAGGACCCAGCAATCCCACTCTTGGGAATTTACCCAAGAGATGCCCAATCATATTACAAAAGCATCTGTTCAACTATGTTTATAGCAGCATTATTTGTAATAGCCAGAACCTGGAAACAACCTAGATGCCCTTCAGTGGAAGAATGGTTGAGGAAAGTATGGAATATATACATGCTAGAATACTACTCAGTGGTAAAAAACAATGACATCTTGAATTTTGCATGCAAATGGAGGGAAATAGAAAACACCATCCTGATTGAGGTAACCCAGGCCCAAAAAGATGAACATGGGATGTACTCACTCATAATTGGGTTCTAGCCATAAATAAAGGACATCGAGCCTATAATTCATAAAAATCCTAGAGAAGGTATATAAGAAGGTGAACCCAAAGAAAAACATATAGTTAACCCTCCTGGATACTGGAAGTAGACAAGATTGCCGGACAAAAAATGGGAACATGGGGGGGGGGTGGGATGGCGGGAGGGGGGGATGGGGCGAGAAAAGTGTGAAGTGGAGGATGGGAAGAGCTTGGGGGAATAGGATGGTTGGGATATAGGAAGGGTGGAGTATGGGAACAAGGAATTATATATCTTACTTAAGGGAGCCATTCTAGGGTTGGCAGAGGCTTGACTCTAGAGGGGTTCCCAGGTGTCCAGGAAGACGCCCCCAGCTAGGTCCTTGGGCAGCTGAGGAGAGGGGTGCCAGAAATGTCCAGATCCTATTGCCATACTCATGAATATCTTGCATATCACCATAGAACCTTCACCTGGCATTGGATGGAGAAAATGACAGAGCCCATACATAGGAGCACCGGACTGAGTTCCCAAGGTCCTGATGAGGGGCAAAAGGAGGGAGATCATGAGCAAGGAAGTCAGGACCGTGAGGAGTGCGTTTACCCATTGAGACGGTAGGGACAGATCTAACGGGAGACCACCAAGTCCAGTTGGAATGGAACTGATGGAACAGGGGACCAAACCGGGCTCTCTGAATGTGGCTGACGGTGGAGGAGGACTGAGAAACCAAGGACAACGGCAATGAATGTGAACTCTACAGCATGGACGGGCTCACTGTGAGCCTTAACCTTCACCTGGCGATGGATGGAGATAGAGACAGAGCCCCACATTGGAGCACCGGACTGTGCTCCCAAAGTTCTGATGATGAGCGGATGGAGAGAGATCATGAGAAAGTCAGAACCATGAGGGACGCGTTCACCCACTGAGACGGCAGGACAGAACTAAGGGGAGACCACCAAGTCCACTTGGAATGGGACTGATGGAACATGCGACCAAATTGGACTCTCTGAGGGTGGCTGATGGTGGAGGCTGACCGAGGAGCCAAGGACAATGGCGATGGGGTTGGTCTCTACGACATGGACGGGCTCTGTGTGAGCCTTGTCAGTTTGGTTGCTCACCTTCCTGGACCTGGGGGGAGTTGGGAGGACCTTGGTCTCAACATAGTGTAGAGAACCCTGAGGGCTGTTTGGCCTCAAGGGGGAGGGGGGGGGGGGGGGGGGGGGGGGGAGGGGAGGGAAGGGAGAGGAGGAGGGGAGGAGATGGCAATTTTTAATAAAAAATAAATAAACTGGAAAAAAAAGAAAAAAAAAGAAACGCACAGGCGTTTCTCTCAAAAGAGAAACACTTGCAAAACAAAAAAAAACAAAAAAAAAAACAAAAAAAACCCAAAAAAACAAAAAATAAAAAAAGAAATTATTTCATGTCTTAAACATCTAATTTTAACATCTATAAAGATTATATTATATGTGTATAAATAAATACTGTTTCCTTTTATTTAAAATGTGTATTTATGACTGTATATATACAATCTATATACATTAATATTATATATAATATATAAACATTGATTTATACATGTATATATACTGTATTTTTTGAATGCTTTTATCACTATCAGTTTTAGGATGCGTGTATCTATTTTTTTGTTTAGTCGTGGTTTAGGCTGAGAGATAATTGAAGTAAGAATTCAAATAAAATTAATTCATGCTTTATTTAGATTTTAAGAAAAGTAGAAGTCAAGTAAAGCACTGAAATGACTCTACTCCTATCATCAGAGATATTACAGTACATAGTCTCTTCCTTTAAAATAATCAAAATTTTGGTATATTAAGTAATATAAAGCCAAGGACATATTGATTCAGATTTTATGCTGTAAAGAACATACAAAATTCATCTTATTATTGAGAATACGTCTATTTTGCAAGAGTTTACATATAATCAAGAAAATGAGAATGGCTTTCAAATTTCAGTTTAATGAGACATTTTTATGTTTTTATTTTGTAAACCTATAATATGACTCAATTTTTGGAATAATTTTTGACAAATATGCCTTCCAGAAGACTGTTGTTTTTTCTTTCAAATAATGAATAAAAGTCTACAGGAAAGTTAACAAATTGCTAACATTTTTATACATCTATAAAGTTCATTTTTAAAGCTTGTAAAGACACTAAATACATTTTACAGAATATTTAAATTAAAATTCACATTAAATAGGTTTAAGTATTTTTATTATATGATTTTAATATCTAATGTATATATATATATAGTTATATTCAGATAAGATTTTTATTCATGTGGGAGGGAGGGTTATATTCATGAAGAGAATATAGTGCTATAGTAGAGACTCACAATAAATTATAAAAGAAAAACAAATCCTGGCTACCGAATCATGTCAGATAAGTCAACTTTTACTATTAAAATATTTAGAACAGAGAAATCTCTGATTCAATGCTGTGGAGTTCCATCTGGATGTATGAGTGTGTGCTATCCTGAGGCACCCTGCCCTGGAAGAGAGCACAGCCCCCCTCCCCCAGCTTCTGGTGCAGGAGTATTTTTGTTACACACATACCTGCCTCTCCCAATCCTTCCCTAGTGTATTCAAGGTCCGTGGCTCAGGACCAGTATCTTGCTCCTGCACCAAGGCCATCCACCCAGAGAGGTGAGAGGCTGCCCTCCAGACAGGTGTGAGGATTCCAGCAGGGAGTGCGGGCTCCTTCAGATTGTGCTGCAAGGTTCACTGTGTTATACTCCACACCGCCCTGCCCCCACCTTTACCCTTTTGTCCCTGTGGCATCCCTGGGCTACCAGGAATCCCTGAATCAGTGCTGTAGAGTTCCATCTGGACAGGTGAGTGCAGTGCTATCCTGGGGCAACCTGCCCTGGGAGAGAGCACAGCCCCCCCCAGCTCCTGGTCCAGGGGTGTCTTTGCTACACATGTCCCTGCCTCTCCCAATCCTTCCCTAGTGTATTCAAGGTCCTTGGCTCAGGACCAGTGTCCTACTGCTGCACCAAGGCCATCCACCCAGAGGGGTGAGAGGCTGCCCTCCAGGCAGGTCTGAGGATTCCCACAAGGGAGTGTGGGCACCTCCATATTGTGCTGCAAGGTTCGCTGTGTGATACTCGACCCCGACCTGCCACAAAGTTTGCCCTTTTGTCTGTGGTGTCCTGGGGCTACCAGCATCCCTGATTCAGTACTGAGAAGTTCCATCCAGTCAGGAATAGCTCCTACTCCTGCACTGAGTAGATCTACCCAGAGTCAGTCACAGCAAGATTGGACAAGAAACACCAAGTCTCTCCTGGCTCCATTTGAAGGAAGAGATTGGTCAGGCACCAATGCAAGAACTCCGCCAACAGCCTGAAAGTCACATCATCAATAGAATCCAGGCACCCTGAAACAATAAAAATTGAACACCCTACTCCAGAAGAAATAGAAGAAATTGACCTTAAACAGTACTATATGAAAATAATAGAGGACATTAAACAGGAGGTGAATAACTTGCCATAAAGAAATGGAGATGACAAACAAAGGGAAGGACGAAATAAAAAAAAATCTCTAAAAGATACCCAAGAAAAACAAGAAAAAGCAACCAAACAGGTAAAGGAAATAGTTCAAGACCTAAAAACGAAATGGAGGTAATGAAGAAAACACAATCCGGGGAAGACTGGAATGGAAATTCTGAGTAAACAAACAAAACTACAGAGACAAGTATTACCAACAGAATACAAGAGATGGAAGAAAGAATCTCAGACTCTGAAGATACTATAGAGGAAATAAATTCACAGATTAAAAGAACAAAACAAATCCAACAAATTCTTAACACAAAACATCCAGGAAATCTGGGACACCATGAAAAGACCAAACCTAAGAATAATAGGGGTAGAAGAAAGAGAAGAATTAAAACTCAAAGCCAGAAAATATATTCAACAAATTATAGAAGAAAATTTCCCCAACCTAAAGAAGAATATTCCTATGAAGGTACAAGAAGCCTACAGAACACCAAATAGACTGGATCAAAAGAAAGCATCCCCACACTATATAATAATCAAAATACAAAACATACAGAATAAAGAACAGATATTAAGAGCTGCAAAGGAAAAAGGTCAAGTAACATATAAAGGGAAACCTATTAGAATTACGCCTGACTTCTCAATGGAAACCATGAAAGCCAGAAGGTCTGGGATAGATGTGCTACAGACAGTAAGGGAACACGAATGCAAGCCCAGACTACTATACCTAGCAAAGCTAAAACAAGATATTCCAGGACAAAAACAGATTTAAATGATAAGTAGCCAAAAATCCAGCCTTGCAGAAAGTAATAGAAGGAAAATCACAATCCAAGAAGTCCAACAATGCCAACAATAACTCAGACATCTAGCAACCCTTCACTAGCACAACTAGAAGAAGGGAAACATACAAACTCTACTACAAAAAAAAAAGGGACCTGAGTTAAAACCACTGGTCATTAATATTTAATATCAATGGACTCAATTCACCTATAAAAAGGCACAGTCTAGGAGATTGGATATGAAAACAGGATACAACATTCTGCAGTTTACAAGAAACACACGTCAATGACAAAGACAGACATCTACTCAGAGTAAAGGGTTGGGAAAAGGTTTATTAAGAAAATGGACCTAAGAAACAAGCGGGTGTGGCCACACTAATTTCTAACAAAGTTGACTTCAAACTAAAATCAATGAGAAAAGATGGAAAGGGACACTTTATACTCATAACAGGAAAAATCCATCAGAATGAAGTCTCAATTCTGAATATCTATGCCCCTAATATAAAAGCACCCACTTATGTAAAAGAAAAATTACTAGAACTCAAGGCAAGCCATCAAAAGCACACACACTAATAGTAGGAGACTTCAACACTCTTCTCTCACCAATGGATAGGTCAATCAAACAGAAAACTAATAGAATTAAAAGACTTAATGGAGGTAATGAACCAAATGGACTTAACAGACATCTATAGAACATTCCACCCAAATAGGAAAGAATATACCTTCTTCTCTACCGCCTCATGGAATCTTCTCGAAAATTGACCACATACTCGGTAACAAGCAAACTTCCACAGTTACAAAAAAAAAAAAAAAAAAACATTAGTAACCACCTGTGTCTTATTGGATCATCATGGATTAATATTAGAATTCAACAACAATGATACCCCCCAGAAAGCCTACAAACGCATGGAAACTGAACAGTCAACTACTGAATCACTCCTGGATCAAGGAAGAAATAAGAAAGAAATTAAAGTCTTCCTTGAATTTAATGAAAATAGAGACACAACATACTCAAAGCTATGGGACACAATGAAAGCAGTGCTAACAGGAAGTTCATAGCACTAAGTGTCTACTTAAAGAAATGGAGAAAACACTCATTGGAGGACTTAACAGCACACCTAAAAGCTCTAGAAAAGAAGAAGAAGCAGACTCACCTAGGAGGAATTAGAAGACAGGAATAATCAAACTGAAGGCTGAAATCAACAAAATAGAAACACAGAAAACAATCCAAGAATCAATGAAACAAAAAGCTGGTTCTTAGAGAAAATCAACAAGATTGACAAACCTCTAGCCAAACTACTCAAACAGCAGAGAGAGAACAAGCAAATTAATAAGATCAGAAATGAAAATGGGGACATAACCACAGACAAAGAGGAAATTCAGAGAATCATTAGATCTTACTACAAGAGCCTGTATGCCACAGAATTGGAAAATGTAAAAAAAATGGACAATTTTTTAGATAAGTACCATATACCAAAGTTAAACCAGGATGAGGTGAACAATCTAAATAGTCCTGTTAGTCGTAAAGAATTAGAAAGTGTTATCAAAAACCTCCCTACCAAAAAAAAAGCCCATGACCAGATGATTTTAACGGAGAATTCTACCAGAACTTCCAAGAAGACCTAATACCTATACTTCTTAAGTTATTTCATAATATAGAAGCAGAAGAGTCATTGTCAAATTCCTTTTATGAAGCTACAGTTACCCTGATACACAAAGCACACAAAGACTCAACCAAGAAAGAGAATTAAAGGCCAAGAACACTCATGAACATTGACGCAAAAATTCTCAATAAAATTCTGACAAACCGAATCCAATAACACATTAGAAAAATTATCCACTACAATCAAGTAGGCTTCATTCCAGAGATACTGGGATGGTTCAACATACGAAAATTCATCAATGTAATCCATCATATAAATAAACTGAAGAAAAAAAACATATGATAATCTCATTAGATGCTGAAAAAGCATTTGACAAAATTCAACACCCCTTTATGATAACGGTCTTGAAGACATTAGGGATATAAGTTTCATCCCTAAATATAATAAAGGCTATTTACAGCAAGCCAATAACTAACATCAAATTAAATGGAGAGAAACTCAAGGCCATCACACTAAATTCACTAACACGACAAGGCTGTCCACTCTCTCCTTATCTCTTCAATATAGTGTTTGAAGTTCTAGCAATAGCAATAAGACAACCTAAGAGGATCAAGTGGATTCGAAATGGAATGGAAGAAGTTAAACTCTTGTTATTTGCAGATGATATGATAGTGTACATAAGCCACCCGAAAAACTCCACCAAAGAACTCCTATAGCTGAAAAAGACCTTTAGTAACAAGGCAGGATACAACATCAACTCCAACAAATCAGTTGCCCTCCTATACACAAAGGATAAGGAAGCAGAGAAGGAAATCAGAGAAGCATCACCTTTCACTATAGCCACAATAGCATAAATATCTTGGGGTAACTCTAACCAAGGAAGTGAAGAATCTGTTTGAAAAGAACTTTAAGTCTTTGAAGAAAGACATTGAAGAGGATACCAGAAAATGGAAGGATCTCCCCTGCTCTTGGATTGGGAGGATCAACAATGTAAAAATGGCAATTCTACCAAAAGCATTCTATAGATTCAATGCAATCCCCATCAAGGTCCCATCAAAATTCTTCACAGATCTTGAGAGGACAATAATCAACTTTATATGGAAAAACAAGAAACCCAGGATAGCCAAAACAATCTTATCCAATACAGGAACTTCTGGAGGCATTACTATCCCTGACTTCAAACTCTATTACAGAGCTACAGTATTGAAAACATATTGGTATTGGCATCAAATCAGAGAAGTCGACCAATGGAATTAAATAGAAGACCAGGATCTTAACACACAAACCTATGAACACCTGATTTTTGATAAAGGAGCTAAAAGTACACAATGGAAGAAAGAGTGCATCTTCAACAAATGGTGCTGGCATAACTGGATGTCAACCTGTAGAAGAATGAAAGTATATCCATATCTATTACCATGCACAGAACTCAAGTCCAAATGGATTAAAGACCTCAATATCAATCTGAACACACTGAACCTGATAGAGGAGAAAGTGAGAGTACTCTACAACATATGGGCACAGGAGACTGCTCCTACGTATAACCCCAGCAGCACACACATTAATGGCAACACTGATAAATGGGACCTCCTCAACTGAGAAGCTTCTGTAAAGCAAAGGACACTGTCATTAGGACAAAAAGGCAGCCTACTGATTGGGAAAAGATCTTCACCAACCCCTTAACTGACAAAGGTCTGATCTCCAATATATATAATGAACTCAAGAGACTAGAGTTTAAAATGCTAACTAACCCAATTTAAAAATGGGGCACTGAACTGAACAGAGAATTCTCAATAGAAGAAGTTCAAATGGCCAAAAGACACTTAAGGGCATGCTCAACCTCCTTAGCAATCAGGGAAATGCAAATCAAAACAACTTTGAGATACCATCTTACACCTGTCAGAATGGCTAAAATCAAAAACATCAATGATAGCCTTTGCTGGAGAGGTTGTGGGGTAAGGGGTCCACTCATCCATTGCTGGTGGGACTGCAAACTTGTGCAACCACTTTGGAAAGCAGTGTGGTGGTTTCTCAGGAAATTCGGGTCAACCTACCCTAGGACCCAGCAATTCCACTCTTGGGATTAATCCCAAGAGATGCCCTATCATATTACAAAAGCATTTGTTCAACTATGTTCATAGCAGCATTATTTGTAATAGCCAGAACCTGAAAACAACCTAGATGCCCTTCAGTGAAAGAATGGATAAAGAAACTGTGGAATATATATACATATTAGAGTACTACTCAGCGATAAAAAAACAGTGACATCTGGAATTTTGCATGCAAATGGATGGAAATAGAAAACACTGTTCTGAGTGAGGTAACCCAGACCCAAGAAGATGAACATGGGATGTACTCACTCATAGTTGGTTTGGAACCATAAATCAAGGACATCGAGCCTATAATCCGTGGTCCTAGAGAAGATAAATAAGAAGGTAAATCCAAAGCAAAACATACAGTTATCCTCCTGGATATTGGAATTATTTAAGACTGCTGGGCAAAAATTGGTAACTTGGTGGCAGGGGGGGATGGGGGTAAGGGAAGATGGGGAGAGAAAAGTGTGAAGGAGGGATGGGGAGAACTTGGGTGAATGGGATGGTTGGGATACAGGAAGGGTGGATATGGGATCAGGGAAGTATATATCTTAATTAAGGGAGCCATTTTGGTGTTGTCAAGAGACTTGACTCTAGAGGGGTTCCCTGGTATCCAGGGAGATGCCTCCAGCTAGTTCCTTGGGCAGCTGAGGAGAGGGAGCCAGAAAAGACCAGATCCTATAGTCATACTGATGACTATCTTGCATATCACCATAGAACCTTCATCTGGCAATGGATGGAAATAGAGACAAAGCCACACATTGGTGCACTGGACTGAGCACCCAAGGTCCAAATGAGGAGCAGAAGGAGGGAAATCAGAACTGCGAGGGGTGCTCACACCCACTGAGATGGTTTTGCTGATCTTATTGGAGTTCACCAAGGCAAGCTGGACTGGGACTGAAAAAGCATGGGATAAAACCGGACTCCCTGAACATGACGGGCAATGAGGGCTGCTGAGAAGTCAAGTACAATGGCACTGGAATTGGATCCTACTACACATACTGGCTTTGGGGGTGTCTAGCCTGTTTGGATGCTCACTTTCCTACACCTGGATGGAGGAGGGAGGAACTTGGACTTCCCACAGGGCAGGGATACTGCTCTTTGGACAGGAGAGGGAGGGGGAGTAGAGAGAGGAGGGGAATGCAAATTGGAGGTGGGGAAGAGGCAGAAATTTTTAATTAAAAAAATTCTTTGGAGTACTTTTGGAAACACACTGTCAGTAAGACTGTTTTCGTGTAGTCTTATTTTAAATATGCTAAACATAATACCTGGAGGTAACTAGATGACTTAAAATATGCTTCCCATTAGCTTTTCCCATCCTGGTGAAGAGCTAAGACTTGCAAGGGCAAGCGATCTGCCTCAAAATGAGCTACAGGGAGCCAGTGCACAGAGGCGACACCTGTTGTGTCACTAGGGTCATTCTTGTCTCCTGAGCATTCTCCAACAAGCTTTAGGAAGTGCCAGTGTACCCAAATAAAGACTGTTGGCATCTTCTCTGGCGAAAAATAAAATACCCTCAAAACCAGTAAACTTATCTGGTTTCCATGTCTCTGTAGCATAAGTACTCCTCACTACCTTTTACTGTTTACCAAAACTCTCAGGCAAGCCACATCCATTCAACTGGAAAAAGGCTCTATATTATGGGTTTTATTTGCCACAAACTGTTTCCTGACAGAATTGGTCAAGGTTCTTAAGGTTATTAGGAGAGTGAGAGATTGGTCAATGTACTTTGGGAACAACTCGATTATCTACTTTCATTGAAAACACAGATTGGTTTGATTTACTGAGACTATTTCATTCCAGCCGAATCTTCTCAATCAAATAAAGGCCTGAAGACTCTTGCCAAGCAGGGAACTTCAGGCCCCATTTTCCCTACTGCTATGCCATACAGACTTAGGAATTGAAATTGTGTTGTAATAGAAGGATCTGACGTGAATCTTGAGTTCTAACAGGCTTGAGCAGTTTTCTCTTCAACCTATAATAACATGCAAAACACAGATTTTAACCCAAATATTTGTTCAGGTTCAACAATGTGAATTTAAAATCATGGTAATTTGTTGGCTATGGATTCTTTAAATTAAATTACTATGGCAAAGAAAAAATATTTAGAACAAATAAAAATGAAATCTTTGTTGCTAGCTCTATTTTTATACTAATACTATTAAAAATCTCCTGATTAGTTAATTAATCATTTACCAATTCAGTTTAATAATCCAAGGTACCATAGTAATTCCAATTAGCTTTTTATCTATGCTATGGCATTTTGATTAATAAACACCAAGAAGTTTAGAAAAACTATAGTCTTAGCTTTGTTTTCTGTTGAAGAGATAAAACACCCTGACAAAAGCTTCTTTACGAGGGTAGGGGTTTATTAGACTACCATATCCATGTTAAATTCCATCACTAAGACAAATTGACGGCAGCAGGAACCTAAAGCAGATATCTAAAGTCACATTCATATTCAAGAGTAATGAGTTTATGCATACATGCATGTACTGAGCTGGCTTTCTCCTTTTCATTCAGTCCAGGTTACCACCCACGAAATGATGCTATCCATTTTTAGATGGAGTTTCCCACTCTTGAAAATTCACTCATAGGCCTTCCCACAGATCAATCAAATCTAGACAAGCTCCCATCAAGATTCAATCCTCAGGTGATCTTATATTGTATCAAGTTCACAATTAAAACTAAACATCTCATTTAGCATACTAAGTTTTCTCACCTTTTGGGAAAGAGGTCCCTATTATTACTCAAAATTGTGTTATGTGTATGGACATATACTATTTTATATTTAAGAAGTAGTATTGTTCAGTTTTCTGAACTATGGAAAACTATAATATCTATATATTCTTATCCTATTTAAAGCCTCAATTGATCTACATTACTTGTTCATATTTGAAAGCTGCTAAATTTTTAAGGTTTTCTTTACTCTCACAAAAACATCCAAACATATATGTGTATGTAGTAGAGAAACAGAAAGACAGTATTAAGAATTCAGTAAATGGTAGCTCAGCACCATCAATAATAGTTTTAAGACATGCTTTTCATAGCATTCAAAAATTTGCTATTAAATAATCTGATCTAGTTTATATTTATACCTTCTTTATGGTATATATTGCACTATATATATATATTACAATATATATTTATTAATATATATATATATATATATATATATGAGAGGGTTAACTGTGATATCAATTAGACACAACCTAGAACCACCTAGGAATGGAGTATCAATGAGGGATTGTCTACATTTGGTTATCCTTGTATCAAATCTGTGCATGGTTACCTTAATTTGGTTAATTGATATGAGAAGACATAATTCACTCTTCACAGCACCTATGGGTATGGGTTCTGAACTGTTAAGAGAGTAAAACTGAGGTGAGCACAATCAAGCTAGTGAGAATGTATGAATTCATTTCTCTCTTCTCCTACCTTTGGATGGACTGTGGACTTCAAGTTTCTGATGACTCCTCCCACATGGTGAAACACAACTTGGAATTATAAACTGAGATAACCCCCTTCTCCAATAAGTTTCTTTTTATCATGACATTTTATCACAGTAACAGAATTGAAAGTAGAGCTATGGTGTAATCTTCTTTTTCATTGTATTAAGAATAATTCAATGTATGATGTTATGTAAGAATTTATATAGCTTTACTTGTGTGTATTATTTTATTCAGTCTTTAGAGCACATTGTATAGGGAAGATAATACTCATATACACATGTGCATACATAATATATTTAATATATAAATGAAAATTCCCACAAAATAAAAAGTATATAAGTAAATATTTACCCTATGTAACTTTAATTGCAAATAAATAACTATTTTACATTAAATTCCTTCTTTTGAAAAGTCAATTTCTTTAAAATAGCTCATAAAAAGAGTTTAGTGTTATATGATTTTTAATGAAAGAAACAAAAATATCAAATAAAATTTACTTCTTATTTTATCTTAACCCCAGCTGCATAAAAGAATCATTTACGAATCTTTGAAAAAATTACTAATGCAGAGGTCCACCCTCAGAGATGGTGGTCTGAAATAAGTCAGTTATATGGGTTTGCTTATTTTAAGATGTTCCTCAAATCTTTTAATCCCAACATTTATGATGCAGATGCCAGCTCAAAGTACATTTTTGAGAATTCAATTCCAGCCTGTTCTACATAGAAAGTTCCAGGCAAACAAGGGCTACACAGTAAACATGTCTGAAAATAGTAAAAGAGAGTGAGAGAGTGAGAGTGAGAGTGAGAGAGAGAGAGGGGGAGGGAGGGAGGGAGGGAGGGAGGGAGGGAGGGAGGGAGGGAGGGAGGGAGGGAGAGGGAGAGATTGAGAGAGAGAGAGATCCCTCAGTTGATTCTAACATGCAGCTAAATCTTACAAGCACAGGCTCAGGATATTCATTAACAGATACTTTTTAACCTAGAGTAATTGCTGCCTACCAGCCATTTTAAAAAGTCTGTTTGAAAAAGAACCCCATGTTGTAGGATTAAAGTTGAATGGGAATATATCTAAAGTACTACACTTGATATTTAGTTCTATAAGTACAGGGTACAAGAAACCATATTAAAAGTCATTCAATAGAAAGACTATATTATTTAAAGTGGTTGTCTGTTTGGCATTAAAATAGGTTATGACTTGAAGACTGGGGACAGGAACTACATTAGTAAAACATTTGATGTTTAGAACAAAGGATGCAAGATTACAATTATGTCTCCTATTCACTGGAGAAGCAATTGAAAAAAAAGTGATGTCTCTCCTGGTAAAGAATATCAAAAAGTCTGAGAAATAGCATTCAAGTATCTCAAAGACTCTTATCCCAAAAAGGCATTAAATTTGCTTGTATAGTTTAAAAATTATAAGCAGAATAAGCCAACAGCATTGAAGAAAGATAGAATTTGACTTGATATATATATAAATTTTTATAACTACTAAAGTTCTAGATCCTTAAAAAACCAAACAAATTAACGAAAAGGAATGTTTTAAATGTTAATTATGGAGTAACAAAGAATTAATATTTAGGTAGCATTAGGTGAGTTTATCATATAGCTTTGTGTCTTTAATGACAATATGTAATAATCTAGTTTTAATAAACTTCAGTTAAGTAATTTTTAAATGTGGTGCTTCATATTTAAGTACTTACTTATGGCATCATTACTTATTTCTAATAGTAGTCAGAGATTATGCACAGAAAGCATGCTGATAAATACAAAGTCACTTACTGGATGACACAAAAATTTCAAACATTTAAATATGAACTTCTAGTAAAAGAATGAAATGAATAAGAACTAGAAGGGACACAAATGATAAAATCTAAAATTTTTATTTTAATAACAAAATAAGAGTCTATTTCAATATTTAGGTGGATAGCTCAGAAAACCACATTGTGGTTAGAAACAAATTTAAGTGTTGTTTTTTTTTTTTTTCCTTCAACTCTGTATCAAACTGCATGGAATTGGATCTGGAGTCAAAGCAAGGACTTGAAGATAAAATTAGCAATGTTGAATGAATTACCATGATTTTAGAGAGACTAGGAGGAGTGCTAAGGCAAAAGGGTCATTTCTTAATATTCAATAAAGCTAGCAAATGAAGGAAATGTTCAAACAACAAAAAATTGTTTTAATATTTGTTTCAGCTTTAAAGAGAGAGAAACAATATGAAATTCAGTGGCTATACTATCTTTAAAGAAGTTGAGAGTAGGGAGACTATGACTAAATTATATTTCATGAAAATTAAAACTAAAGATATATTTGAACACTAGCAACCAAGAAAGATGGAAACTCTTGCCAATAAAGAGAGCCCTGCTTTTGATTTGCCTCTTCTAGTCTAATATAGGGAATTATGTGGTGATGTACCACATAGAAACCAGGGTAGCTTCATCTTCTGGGTAGTCTGGTTTTCTAACGCACATGTTTTATAATTATAAAGAAATGTTACTGATTGATATATCTCATGATTTACTTTTTTTAGTCACTTTTCCAAAAGACAGTAAAGTCTGTAATTAATTACTATGATAGAAAAGGTGTTTTCCCTAGAAAAGAGGAGCTGACAGTTTTTTTCCATTGGAGGATTTATCAGACTAGAAAACAGTATATCTGCCATGGAACACATGTGGAGAAAATTACCACTGAGGTTTTCAAAAAAACAAGTGGTTGTAATGAGAAGTATTCTTTATAAAGCCATAAAGAAAACAGCAACATACTACTGGAGTGACCTCTGAAATTAACTTTCAAAATCAATTAAAAACAACTTGAATGATCTACAGGGTTTCCCCAAATATTTCCTCAATTACATGATTTTTATAATAATATGTAAAAAAAGTAAGTGAAAATAGCAGAGGAACAGCATAACCATCTCTATCACTCTCTTGTAATACTAAATAAATCAGGAGTTTCATTTTTTTTTTCATTCCATAGTATCAATTCTGGAAATGTTTCTCTATTTTTCCCCAAGAATATTTTCAAAATTCTTTTTCCATTGTCTTTGACAACATACCAATTTCCTTTGTTTAATATACACTTATGTTGTGGCCCAAACTTATGTATACGTTCAAAAGGATTTCTTTCATAGGTACAATACTATTTTGGTGAAGCAAATATTATTCACGAATCTTTTACTAAGAATATTTCATGATTTTTTATGTAGAACATGTATTTTTATGAAGCATAGATTTTTTTACATAGATGTACTTTAAAATACAATGGAAATGGTCAACATATTTTGAGGCTTTAGATGAAGCTATATACAATGATAATTCAAGTCCTCAACATAGAAATATTTCTTGAGGTCCCTGTGGAGAAAGTAATATTATATAACTTTACTAAGCTTTCCCATAACACTATTTTACTAAAAAGTATACCATCTCCCCATTTTCTTAGCATCCTAAACTAATACTCAGTACAAGATTTTGGTTACTCAAAACAATCAATGAATGCAACAATTTAACTGTTAGAAACAATGCTCTTTGAAATTCAGAAATCTTTTATCTCTATAAAAATATATGTTGTATCTAGTTCTGTTTTCCATACTCACCTTAGAAAAAAAAAGACAGGCAGCATTTTCATTTCTAAAAATATTTTCATATACGTCATCTAAGCTTAGGAATCATCATGTAGAAATTTATGTTTTATTATCCCTCAAAAACTGATTTAAAGAAAATTTTAATTGAAATATTAATAACCAGCTACACTTCTTTGATAATGCCCACTCACTAAATCAACTCTTGGGACAAGAAAGTAACCAACAAGAATACAGGGACCAGTTCAAATGATTTACCAATGTCACACAGCAAACTAAAACAGCACTGTGAATAGATTCTAAATCTTTAAATTTGAGTCTTGTGTTTTGTATAAAGCAAAAGAATAAGCTGTATCTATAGTTGCAGATGTTTAATCCTTCATCATTGTAGTAAAATAGTAAATTTTTAAAATTAAAACATTTAAAGATATAGGATCAGAAAATCTTCTCAAGCTTACAAACTCTGTGAACTTCATCTTTTAAGTATACAATGACATACTGGTAAACTCCATGAAAATTACTTGCTTTTGTAAAGTTTTATATCATTATTAATCTGAGTTGGATAAATTAAGGCAGGTCCACTGCTTGCTTAGATCAAAGAACTCATGGTATCTAATTATTAAATTTTTTTTAGAAAGGATAAAATGTAAGGGCCCCAATCATTCCCAGTTATTACATTTACAATTCTGGTCTTCAGGGTGGTAGCTTTCTTGTGCTGAGAGTCTCTCTCTCTCCCTCTCCCCCCCCCTCTCTCCAGTACCTTCTTTACTGTCTCTGTGGCCAGAAAGCTGGATGAGTGGGTCAAATAACTTATTGCCAAGATTAAGGATTTGAGTTTTGTCTCTGTGATCCACAATAGATAGAGAGAGCCAATTCATTAAAGGTATCCTCTGGACATCAATATCTATGTTGTGGAATGTGCATACTACAGACACAGCATAAATACTTAAACAAAGAAAATATCTCTGCAAAGTATTGTAAGAAGTCCTTCTTCAGGTTTTTTATGATAAAACTCTCATTAATAGACTTATATCTTGATTATTCATCCAGAACATACAGTAGTTAGGTACCATAGATTTTAATTTCTAGTGATTACTATTTTTCTTTTTATATGGTATTTGAAAAAAATTAAAAAAAAAAAAACAGCCAGGTGATTGTGGTGAACTCCTTTAATCCCAGCACTTGGGAGGCAGACTCAGGAAGATATCTGTGAGTCCGAGGCCAGCCTGGTCTATAAGAGCTAGTTCCAAGACAGGCTCCAAAGCTACAGAGAAACCCTGTCTCAAAAAAACAAAAAAAAAAAACTTATCTTTTTTTTTCACTTTGCATATCAATCCCAGTTCCCACTCTCTCTCTTCCTCCAGTTCCCTCCAACTTCTCCCCCACCCCCAGCCACTCCTCAGAGAGGGTAAGGCACATTGCTTTGAGGAAGGACCCAGGCCCTTCCTATTATATCTAGGCTGAGCAAGGTATCCCTCCAAAGAGAATGGGTACCAAGAAGCTAGTATAAACAGTAGGGATAAATCCTGGACCCACTGCCCAAAGGCCCCTCATTCTGTCCCAGCCATGCAACTGCTACCCATATTCCTAGGACCAAGTTTGGTCTTATGTTGGTTCCTTCCTGTCTAGCTGGAAGGGTTATATTCCCATTAGCTCAGGTAAGCTGTTTCAGTGGGTATCCCTATCATGGTCTTCACCTCTTTGTTCATATTTCCATCTTCCCACTCTTCAACTCTACTTTGGGTGCTCAGCCCAGTGCTCTGCTTCCATCGTTGCTGGACGAAGGTTTCTATGGTGATATTTAAGATATTCATCAATCTGACTATAGGGAAAGAAGTCAGTTCAGGCACCCTCTCCACTATTGTTTGGGGTCATCCTTGTGGATTCCTGGGAATTTTCTAGTACCAGGTTTCTTGCTAATACCATAATGCCTCCCTCAATAAAAATATCTCTTTCCTTGCTCTCTATCTCTGTCCTTCCCCCATATTGGCTATCCCATTCCCTCAAGTTCTCCTCCTTTCTTCCCTTCTCCCCTTATGCCTGCTCTTTCTTTCCCCACCCCCTATGTTCCCTTCTTTCTCAGGAGATCTTGTCAATTTCCCTTTCCCAGAGGAATCTATATATGTTACTCTTAGGTTTCCCCTAATTAGTTTCTCTGGGGTCAAGGACTAAAGGCTTGTTATCCTTTGATTTACAGCTAGTATCCAGTTATGAGTGAGGACATACTATACACATCTTTCCAGGTATAGGTTGGATCACTCAGGGTGGTTTATTCTATTCCTATAGCTTCATACAAAATTCCATTCTATTTGAAATGTTCTTGAGTCTATAGTTTTGAAATTAAATTTAAAACTGACTGTAAATAAACACTCTTACTCATTGTCATTCCCTATTTTCATGCGAGAATTTGGTAACTACAACATTTTGAATCAATGACTGCAACAACTACATCTTAGTGAAAGGAACAGAGTTAGGGAGGTTTGATTAATAGGATTAGCACCTGATCCTCAACAATCAACCCATAAACATTAGCTAAAATTGCAGTAAGGCTGACATTTTGTACAGCATACATCGGTGGGTATAATTTTAACTTTTATTTGTATTATAATATAATAATTTGTCTCTCCAAGAATATCTAAAACTCTTCTAAAGTTTTACAAAATAAGTTCTCCAATTCTAATTTTAATACAAAAATTAATTAGTATTAATTGATTGAATTACAACTTTTACATAGGTAAAAAGCACAACTTTATAGAATGCCATTTTTTAAAAAAAGGAATGCAAATTTTTATTTCAACACTTATTATCAATATTTTATAGTTAATGAACATTAACCCATTTAATACTCATAAAATCTATCAAAACTGCATAGATTTCATATATTAGAATATGGATTTGAAGAAGCTCTCTACCTGGAAGAAGGCAACTATTAACTTCTGACCATCTTTATAGAGATTACATCTAAGTCAAAAAAATTTAATGTCTCTAAAAGTACTCATTTATCTTCCTTTTTTGGCAATGTTGGTAATCACACCTAGACCTTGAGCATAATATGCCATTGATGTACTATATATCTGCACTCTTAGCTACTTTTTATTCTTTAAAATATTTTTATACTATATAATTTGATTATATTCTTTCCCCTTCTTATCTCCAAGATTTTTCACACTAGCATACTTACTCTTCTTTGCTTTATCTTTCTACTCCCTTCCAGCCTTCAAAACAAAAACAAAAAATGATCACAAAACAAACAAAACCTAGACAAATATTTGCCCAAATGAAAAAATAGCTATCCCCATACTAAGCAATTAATGTAAGATATTTTCAGGCCTTATTTATTTATTTTTTGCTATAGGAACACAGTGCTGTGAACATTCTTCTTAGAGCTTGTCTCATGAGTACCATAGATTTCTTATGCTGCCTTTTCATTTTCACTCAATTTTTTAAAGACTTTTTTTGTTTTTGTTTGTTTTGTTTTGTTTTTACCTTTTTCTTGATTTCTGTCTTGACCAAATTTTTATTCAGTAGTCAGTTGCACAACTTCCATGAGTTTATATACTGTTTTCTCTACTTTTAATATCTAGCTTTAATTATATAATATTCAGGATGTTATTTAAATTTTCTTATATGTGCTGAGACATGCTTGTGTCCTAATATGTAACAAATTTTAGAGAAATTTCTATGATCTACTGGAAAGAAATTATATCCCTTATTGTTTGGTTGGACTGTTATGTAGATATCTGTTAGGTCCTTTTCATTTATGATGTTAATTAACTCCTGAATTTCCTTGTTTCATTTTTGTCTGAATGGAATGCCTATTGGTAAGAGTAGGGTATTGAAGTTACCCACTATCAGTGTGTTACATCAGTATGTGGCTTTAGCTACAGTAGCATTTGTTTTGCAAACTTGGGAGCCCATTTTTGGTGTGTCAATGTGTAGAATTCCATTTTATCAGATATTAAAATAGTTAAATCCTCTTGTTCTTGGATTTATTTGCTTATAATACCTTTTTCTGCTCTTTTATGATGATAGAGAGGTATGTTTTTTGAATAGACATAAAGATGGATCCTGTTTTCTAATTCAGTTAGTCTGTTTCTTCTTTTGGATAATTAATATCAATAATATTGAATGTTATTAATGAGTAGTGTTTACTGAGTTCTATCATTTCTGTTGTAGTTTGAATAATATTAATATCATATTAGACAATATTATTATAAGGTAGACACATATAGAAAATGCTTAATTCATTGTCTGGCATCCAGTAAATGATTTTGTTGTTAATATCTATTAATGATTAATCCTAGTAGTCTATCCATTCTCATTCTTCATCAATATTTCCTTTTGTTCAGTGTTTAGTGAATAACTATATTATTCATTATTATTAAAGAAGGTTTATAAAGGAAGATGGTTCTTGTCTTTTAAAATGACATCGTTTTAAAAATTTCATGCATTATATAATAAATTCTAGTTACAATCACCCTCTACCCAGTCTTATCATTATCTCCTTGCTGCCTTTGTTTGGTTTTGGTTTTGTGCTCAGTGACCCATTAGTTTACCTGAAATTATCCCATAGGAATAGAAGTGTACTTACACATTGGAGCAATAAAACCCACCAATGATTACATCACTGAAGTTATGACTGAAGGAAGACTTTTCTTTGTTTTGTTCAAGACTGAACATTTCAAACCTTCTTCTTTAGCATTTAGAAATATAATTTAGAAAGTAATATATTGTATAAAACATACCTCTTTAATTCTATGTGTGATTTTTTTTTCTACTTGTCATGGTCCAGTGCCAGCCCAGACCATAAATTATTTCTCTGGACCAGAGGGAAGCATGGAATTAAAGACATAACTCACATGGTGTTATTGGGAGAAAGATTCTCAGTGATTGATCATGAAATCCTGAGTTTACATCCTGAAAATTCCTGTGTTTATTCTCCAAAAACCTTATATACCAAAATATAAACTGAGGGAGAAATTCATTAGCATGCTGTTTCCTAGGTAACCAGGTAAATGGCTTTGATCACATCCCACACATCTACTATGCTGCTCTGTCATGTCTTTCTATCTTCCTGCTCTGAACACCAGCTCTGTCACATAGGCCAAATTAACATCTCTTTTCAGACATCTCCAAATTACAAAGAAGGGAGCAGAACAACATTACATATCCTGACCCTTTGTTAGGGAGGTGTCCACCTCTTGTGTGGCAGTTACCAACTATAACCTGGAAGTCTGGACTGCCATTCAATGGAGAAATGTGGCCCTACATCTCCTTTGAAGAAAAATGCTGAGAATAAATTAGATTGGGCTATCATCTATTTTGTTTTTACTAGCAAAACAAATTTCAACTTTAATGATGACCCAGAATTCACATTATCTTTTATTACTGATTGACTATGTTCCAAATAATACGTAAAACCAAAATCAGGAAACTAATATAGAAAATATATACATGAAGAAATACCGAAAAAGTGTGCTGCGCTTCTATCACTAAGAATGTTTATACTGTCACACTGAAAGTATTGCTTGTCAGCAATACTGATTGGTTTTCCAAGAAAGTGGCCCAGTGGTATTGCCTGTCAAAATATATTGCTTATTTTCACTGCAGGACAGCTTTAAAATATTTTTACTGTACAGAACTACTCTATATGGTATTTAATTAAGAAATTGACATGACAGTATAAATCATGAGTCTGGATAATGTTGTGTTTTTAAGCATATTCTGGAATTAAAAGTGATTCCCTTACATAGTTGCTGTTATTTGGTTATGGTTTATGTTCTGTAAGTTTTGTCCCTAGTAAAGATGTTTAAAAGACAAGGAATTTTGCAGAGGTAGGACCACGTGAGCATTAATTAAATTATTCTGGCATTGCCCTTGGGATTGATGGTGATCTAAGAGAGTGAATTACATCTTGTGTGAGAGAGAGTTGTTATAAAAATAAAGCCACTGTATATACTTGGAATATTTTCTGAAAATGTAATTCTCATTCTTTATCATATAATTATGCAGCCATGAGGAGGTGGAACTTGTCTGCACACTAACAACATATTATGCAATTCACCATCTATTAAAAGCAAAATCTTTATAAAGAAGTACCCTCCCTTTCTTATTTTTAGAGGAAGATAAATGATAATAATATAATAGATGGTTCTCAAAGTAATTATTCATGTCAATCAAGTACTTCAGGAAAGAGAGAAGGAAACAAGTAAGATAGAATAATATGTTTCATATGCCAATCTTTGAGTTTAAAATAGTATTATAAATGTATGTGAATAAGAATCAATATGTTTATATTTTTAATACAAATTCATAAATATCACTTGTATATTAAAATATATTTATTTATGCATAAACTATCACTATAGTCTCTGTTATAAAAGAAAAAAACAAGAGGAACACTGCTTGTGTTGGGATGGGAAAATTAGTAGTCAACCAGATTGTAAGAAGATGGGAAGCTATTTAGTATTACTATTGTTTTAAACATAGCTTATAAAGATTTATCTATTTTTATTTTATGTTTTGCTTGACTCTATGACTATATGCTATGTTCATGGGGTGTCCCCAGAATCAGAAGAGGACATTGGGATTCCCTGGAATTGAAATCCCAGATAGTTGTTAGACACTCTTTGAGTGCTAAAGATAGAACTTGACATGTAACCATTACTACTGAGCTATCTCTGGTGTAGGAGGTCCTTCTGTCTATGTGTTGCTTTTTATTGGATAATAAAGAAACTTCCTTGGCCTGTTGATAGGGCAGAACTTAGGTAGGTGGGGAAAACTGGAATGAATTCTGGTAGAAGGAAGGTGGAGAGAGAGATGCCATGGAGCTGCTGCCTTTGGAACTTTGCTGGTAGGCCACGGCCTTGTGGTGACATACAGATTAATAGAGATGGGTTAAATTAAGATATAAGAATTAGACAATAAGAAGATAGAGCTAATGCACCAAGCAGTGTTTTAATTAATACAGTTTCTGTGTGATTATTTGGGGTTTAAGCTAGATGGGCATCTGGGATGAACAAGCAGGACCTGCTGCCACAAATTGGTGCCAATGTGGTGGAGTAAATCCATTAAAAAAACTGAGAGAGATTGATAAGGAATTCCAGACACAAAACAAACAAAGTTTAGCTGCATTTATTTTTCATCTGGCTACTTGCTGGAGATTCTTTAAGAGAGGTTTTCCTAATACAGCTGTAGCAAAAGAAAAAAAAAAGCTGTGTTGTTAAAATGCAAGCTTTCTGGGTCATGCTCTAGCTGTAACACTTTTAGACAGGAGGTCCAGATATAGGGAATTTTAGACTCTTGCAGCTTGCTTAATGGTGCTGTGGACTGGCTGTGTGCCTAGAAGTAGGGCTGTGCCCATGGCTCAGAGGTGTGAGCAGCTCTGCCATGCTGGACTATGCATGGAAAACAAGCACTCCAGTATTTTCCCTAGCAATGATGCAGCTTAAGTTTTTAAGAAGTGCTTCCCATTTTAAGACATGCTCCCAGACACTAAAGAATTACAGATACACAGTAGGAGAGATTCCGACATAAAAGACCTCTTAATGGGTCACAGTGTAGATAAATGTATGTAGGCTTGTTAGAGAGAAGAAAAGCAATATAGACAGTTAAAAAAGAAGTAATATTTTAAAAAGGTAAAGTCTGTAAAGAGACTGAGTACAGAAAGAAAAATAAGCCATGTAAAGATGAAAAAGTCAGAGAGTCTGGATTATGTATATTATTTTGTTATCTTTGAATTTTTTGACTATGCATGAGCTAAGTACAGAGACATTTTATTGTATGCTGCTAAGCTAAACCAGAATGTATATTATAAAAGTATCTTGACTTAAGAATTTGAGTCTAATGATATGTTGCTTTGGAAAAAAGGGTTCTTATTTTGCTCCACAGTGGATGAGAACCTATGAGTTCATTCCATGATAATAAGGTTTACTATAACATGACCCCTGAAAGGTTGCCATGAATATTCCCCCCAAAATGACTTCACCTAACTGTTTACTGAGATTGTCCTAGCACACAGGATACACCATCAAAGACCTGATTAACAGCACTCTCATACACCCATATTCCCAAATATTGTTTATAATTGTTTGTTTACATTTAAAGGGGGATATGCTATAGATATGAATAATTTGCTTTAATATGTATCTTGATTTAATGATACAAATTTAAGGTAAATTTTGTTATACTGTATATGTATATTTCTGCCCTTGACTATGGTATTGTGTTTGTGAGGACTCATTGAAAAAAATGTAACATACAATTAAGAAGAATAAAGTTATAGATACTCAACAATAAAAGTCAAGCTTGCTAGTCATGTTAGTTAGACTTTTTATAGCTATATAGAGATATATTCAGTTAGTTAGGTATTCTTTAAATCTTTCAGAGACCTTCCAGAATATGGCATTTAATATTTATTAAAATTTTAGGACTTTTTATACCAGTGAAACCACATGTGCTCCCTGGTAGCACCAATCTACAAGAGGTAAGATGGGCATTGAAAAAGGCTCCTTATGGAGTTATTAGATGAACTGGACATGCAGGATCCACAGAGAAATGGACTGCTGAACTTGCCTAAAGGTAAGATGATCCTTCAGTTTCCTGCCTTCATAAAAGTATATGAGATATTCTACAGGAGACAGAAAAAAGTGATGGCAAACTGCCAATATAGACAGACCTGTCTTTCAAATTTCCTGCTTCATGAATGAGTCTGCTGTATACTATGGGCCTGTGGGCTAAAGACGGATTGCCCCAAATGTATAGAAGAACTTTGTGTGAGTGTCCACGCAGAGAGATGCTCTGTCAATTCTAGAGTTTTTGAAGTTGATTATAAAGTACTTCCTGTTACTTAGGTATATATCCTTCTGGAGTCTTTGGTGAAGTTGAGGAATAGATAGTAATTATTATAGTTTTTCTTAGTTTATGATAAAAGATAAAGTGGATATAAATATTTCAATTGTATTTTATGCTTGATAACTGTTTTGTTATAAGTTAATTTTAATATGTTAAAGTTAAAACCTTCCTTTTGTTTAAACAGAAAAGGGGAAATGGGGTAGGATGTCCTTTTGTCTATGTGTTATTTATTGGGTAATAAATAAAGAATCTACCTTGGCCTGTTGATTGGGCTGAACTTATGTATGTGGGAAAAAACTGGACTGAATTCTGGGAGACAGAAAGGCAGAGAGATACCATGTATCTGCTACCACTGGATCTTTGCTGGTAGGCCATGCCCTCATGGTGTTATACAGATTAATATAGATGGGTTAAATTAAAATGTAAAAAGTTAGCTAATAAGAAGCTAGGGATAATGGGCCAAGCATTGTTTTAATTAATACAATTTTGTGTGATTATTTTGGGTCTATGCTAGCCAGGAGCTTGGGATGAACAAGCAGGCTCTGCTTCTACACATCTCTTCAGCCCATTTATTTTAAAGTATGTATTTATATATGTGTCCTCTGTGTGGATTTGAGCACATGAACTCAGTACATATATAGGGCAAAAGATGGTGTCAGAATCAAATGGAGCTGGAGAATGTAGGATTTGTGAACCCAACTCTAGTCCTTTGCAAGAGCATCAAATACTGTTAACTGCTGAGATACCTACCCATCCCCAAATTTAGAAATTTTAACATGTGAATTTTATTTTACAAACATATACATAATTACTCTGAAAAAAGAAGTTCTAAATAATTATTTTAAAACAAAAGATTAAAATTCATTTGCTTGTAAATTAAAAATGTAAGCTACCAATCAAAATGCTATGAAAGCATTTTAATATATACATTCTAAGAAAAATATAAAACTTTTTAGAAAGTCATATTTATTGACACCAAGTTAGTTAAGGGTCTAGAATTGCTGAAAAAGTCCAAATACATGAGTTTACATAAACATTTGATTGATTATATTTATGTTATAAAAAACAATTTTTCATACTGGAGTGATAGGTCAAAAGCATTTGACACTTTTCCTCCAGACCTGAGTTTGGTTCCTAGCATGCAGACTGAATGGTTCATAACCATCTTTACCTACATATCCTGGACAGATTTGATGTTTTCTGCTAGCTTCCATGGCTTCACAGTTATATGTCATGCTTACATACATGCATGCATGCATACACACAGATACACACACATGCTCACATTATATATAAACTTATAAAAAAGCCTAGAACCTGAAGATATGGCTCAGCATTGAAGAAGACTTGCTTCCTCTTCCAGTGGACTCAGTTTTCATCCCAGGAAAAAATATAGGGGCTCACAACACTCTATAGCTTCAAAAATCCAGGTCTACTTTAGCACTCTATTGGCACTGCATATTTGGGTGTACAGAAATTTGTGTAAACAAAACTATTTCATACATTAAATGAAAATAAATATTTTCAAAGAAACTCACAAGACACTGGTAAGCTCACATGGCACAGAGACACAGGTAAAACTACCTGCATTTCCCAGCAGAACTGTGTCTCCACCCCATTCTCCCCATAGCTTCTTGTCTGCGATTATGACTTTTCTGAGCCTCTCTTTCTCCTTTGGGGCTAAACAAACCAAAAATCATCATTCAATGGAATTCTAGTCAGACTCCATGGCACAGAGTGACAATTAACCTACTTGTGCTACCAGATAAAGCTCATCCCAACTCTTGTTTGCCTGAGAGTTGACTGCCACAGATCCATCCTCTAGGGCCAGGCAAAACCACATATACTGAGCTTATCTTTGTGAGTCTGCATGATACTACAAAGACTGCATTCTCCTGAATTTGCAGACCCACCCTGTATCTCAAAACCAAGATCTGAAATTAATGTTAATATCGTAATGCTATATTCACTCCAATATTTATATAATTCCTCTAGTATTTAAAATTTTCAATAGTAATTGATCTATTTATATTTATTTTTATACATTTGTATATAATTATTTTTTAAAATATTTCACATGAGCATTATTGATTTACATTTGGATATGAGAGTGAGAGTTAAGTATCATAATTATTCATTATAGGCACTGAATATATTATTGCTGTATCAAAAATAGTTAAGAGTAGAATGAATCTATGAATAAAATATGAATTAATGTAAAAAGGAATAAAATACCTTATTGTATTCAAATAATGTGGTGGAACAATCTCTTTTCCCTTTTCTATAACATGATACTATAGCACTCTTGAATTACGTGTCTCTCCCCTAGGATGTTACTCTTCCCAGAGAGATGCATCTCAATTTCTTTTTTTAAAGTATGTTTATTTTTTTAAATTCATTTTATATTCCAACTTCAGCTCTCCCTCCTACCCCTCCTCCTGCCCGCCCTTGCCTCCTTCCCAGCCTAACCCCATCTACTACTCCCAAAGTTAAGACCTCCCATGGGGTTTCAACAAAGCCTGGCACATTACTTTGAGGCAGGATCGAGCCTCTCCCCTTGAATGGCCTCCAACAAGCTGGTTCATGCACCAGGAATAGATGCTGGTCCCAGTGCCTGGGACCCCTCAGACCAAGCTACACAGCTGTATTCCATATGAAGAGAGCCTATTGGGTTCCACGGGGGCTCCATAGCTGTGAATCTAGAGTTCATGAGCTCCCATAAGCTTGGTTCAGCTGTCTCTGTAGATTTCCCCTTCATGTATCGGGTTCCATCAACGACTAGATGAAGGTTCTATGATAACTGTTAGTTTATTCACCAATCTGATTACAGGGGAAGTCCAGTTCAGGCACCTTTTCCACTATTGCTAGGAATCTTAGCTGGGGTCTTCCTTGTAGATTCCTAGAAATTTCCCTAACACGTGGTTTCTCCCTAACCTCATAATGACTGGCTCTTATAAGATATCTCATTGCTCTGCTACCCCATCTCTCTCCCAATTCGACCATCTTATTCCCTCATGTTATTTTTTCAATATTAATAATTTTTCAATATTTAGTTCAGCCTCTTATATGGGCTTCCTATAAAATTTTAAAAAAAGGTATTTTACCTGAGAAGAACCATGGCATTGTTACAACCAAATCAAATCAAAACAGTAGAAGTAGTCCAGTATCTGACATCTGATACTCACAATCTTTTGGAATCCAATGGGCTTGGGCACCTCTGCTTTTGTAGTGTGTATCTTGACATCATACATAGCCCAATTCCATAGCTGTTGCTATTCTTGGCATCCTTCCATGGTTCTTTCCATTCCACTTGAGTATGAACCTTAACTAATGGTCTCCCTTGGCCTCTTCTCAGAAACTTCATTCCTGCCAGATATTTTTAGGCATTTGCCATTCTCTGTGACTATTTCATGCCGTCAAAACTTGTACTATGTGAGAGACTCTTCTTTATATATAATTTATTTTATTTACTTTTAAAAAAAGAAAACAATCTTTTTTCATTTTACATACCAATACCAGTTTCCTACTACCTCTTCTTTTCGAATTCCCTCCACCTACCCTCTATCCCACCCCATCCACATCCTCAGATAGGTAAGACATTGCTTTGGGGAGGTCCAGGCTATGATATATAGCCTGAGAAAGGTATCTATCTAAAGAGACTAGGTTCCCAAAAAGTCAGTACAAGTAGTAGAGATAAATCCTGGTATCTTTGCCAGTGTCCCACAGCCTGCCCCAGCCATACAACTATCAATCGTGTTCATAGGGACTAATTTGGACCTATGCTGGTTCCTTCCCTCTCTAGCTGGAGTTGGTGAGCTCCCATTAGTGCAGATAAACTGTTTCAGTGGGTGTCTCCATCATGTCTTGAACTCTTTGCTCATTTTCTCCCACCTCCCACACTTGGGAGCTCAGCCCAGTGCTCTTCTGAGGGCCTCTGCCTCTGTTTTCATCATGTTGCTGGATGAAGGTTCTATGGTGATATTTATGATAGTAATAAATCTGACTACAGGACAAGACCTGTTTGGGTACCCTCTCCTCTATTGCTTAGGGTCTTAGCTGGTGTATCCTTGTAGATTCCTCTGATTTCTCTAGTGCCAGGTTTTCTTGTGAGGTCCCATTACTGGCTCCACCCAATCAAAATATCTCTTTCCTTGCACTCATCTCTATCCTTCCTCCATCTCAACTATCCTATTTCTTTAAGATTTCCTCCCCCTTCCCTTTTACCCTTCTCTTCTGCTTTCACCCTTCCTTCTCCCTCCACCCCCATTCTCCCATTTTTTTCAGGTGAATATTGTCTATTTCATTTTCCAGGTGGATCTATGTTTTTTCTATAGTTTACCTTGTTACTTAGCTTCCTTAGGCTAAATCATCAAGTTGGCTTCGGTTTCAAAATGCCCCTTGCCCCACTATGCACCATAGCTTCCAAGTGCTAATGCAAGCAGAAATATGCACAGAAGATTTTACTCAGTTATAGTGGTTCCTTCTAATCACAACTGATTTCTCAGTCCCACCCACCATCATCAATCAAGCCATTAAAACAAAGGTTTTATTTCTAGGGTTCTGGCTCTGACTTCATCACAGCTGATTCGCCAGCTAAGCCAATGGAGAAGCTAAGATTCTTATTCAAAATGTCACACAAATGACCCTGATAGAGGTTTTGCTTCCCAGTGAAATTTTACAAACCAGGCCTCTGTAATCTGTATAACTCTCAGCATTCCTTTGCTGCCTGCATTTCTTTTGTGTATGGTAAGAGCCCCCCCCCCCCAGACCATTCCTGCTTTTAAGTTAGCATGTCTCTTGGTGTTATTCTTAAATATTCATTCTTAGAACATAGAGGTAGCATTATGAACTAAGTAAATTGAAGGTATATATTTAGGAATTGTGTGTCTGACAATAATTAAAAAGAGGGCATGAATTTGAACAAGAGTAAGGAGACTACCTGGGAGTGTTTGGAAAGAAACAAAGAAAGTTTAATGATGTAATTATATTATAATCTAAAAAATCATATATTAAAATTAGAAAGAAGAAATATTTCCATGATAGAGCAAGGATATTGAGGTTCCCACTTTGCATTTGTTTGATTCATATAATTTTCTTCATTGAATTTCTTTTAGAGATTCAAATTATTTCCTATTTATTTGTTATAGTAATTATTTCCAATGTTTCAAAACATCTTTTTATAGTAATTTCTTTGCTATTTTATAAAGTATTTAATAGTATAAATGTGGCTAATATGAAAGATAAATAGTCATTACTTTCTTTGTGAAACATGGTGCTTATCTGATGGAAACACAGGAACTAGGAACTAATTTCCTCAACTCTATGCTCAGTTTCAATATGATGAGGAGCTCACTATGTTTTATAAAAATAATGTAAAATAACATTTATTTTGAAGAATGATAATTTACTAGGTAATATTTTTAGAAATATTCTATTTAAAAATTACAATTTTTTATGATTCTTAGAAATCAGCATGGAATTTAAACATGGATCTGTAGAAAAACATTGGAAAAGTATTTGAGAGTCACAAGGATATTCTCAATTACTATCACAGCAAGATATAGTTAAAGTGTACAAAGGTTAGCTTTCCATTAAACCAAAGTCTCAGCCATGTGCGTATATATGAAAAGGCAGAAACTTACTTTGAAGTCCTCATGAAACTCATACTGCTTCAGAATTTCACAGATATCAATCCAACTCACTATTTACATTTCAGGATAAAGAATGCAAAATGCTTGTTCAAACATCATGATTAATGTATGCAAAACTGCTTTAAATTTCTGTTAAAGTCATTGTTCACAAAGTCTTTGGAAGAACATGAAAGGGTTTAACTAAAACCAAATAAAACACAATAAAAATGAATAAAAGGTGAAAATAAATGTCTGATATGACACATGATTTTTTAACAGAACTAATTTTTCAATGCTGTATATCTCAATTTCTTTGTGTTTTTAGGCCCTGGTTGTGTCTTTTGGGCTTTATTTCTTGAGGACAAAATACATTTTGTATAGATGTAACCTTTTTTTTTTGAAATCTTGAAAGAAGATGTAGGTAGTCTGAGTAGCTTGTGCCATAAAATCAAAGCCTATGAAAACTTTATTGTGTTTACCTAATAACCACTGTCTCATTTTCAATTATTTTCTTACTTCTGTCAATCCTTCCTTTCTTCTTCCTTTTTCTATTTTGAAAATAACTACATACTATTATAATGTTTATAAATGTCATGCATTTATTACACAGGATAGATGACAAATCCCATCTAAAGAAGAATCAAGGATAGAACATTTAAGGAAATGTTTTTCTCTAAGAAAATAAGGGAAACATTTTAGTCTACATGTTTTGTTACTCCTTCATGTGTTAATATATTAAAATTTAATGACTGTAGCCCAGTCATCATGTAGCTGTGAGAAGATAATAAATATCACTAAAGTTAAACTAGACTAGATCCCTGAGATGGTTTTGCTTTGCAATTACCAATCCAAATTATGACAATATCTATAAGCTTTATTACACTGAAAAATTAGAAATATAAGGCATTTTTCAGATCCTATCTTATTGTAGAAGAAAGGATACTGATAGTTAAAACAGCAGTAGTTAATTATTATAAGAACTCATTAAAGAATAGATGGAGTTTGCCATTAAAATCTTACAATATAGAAAACTGAATTAGACTAAATAAAGTGAGAAGAACATCCAAACCAACCTTGGTGTAAAGGAAAATCCATTTTCATTTTATTAGCTTTGATTGGGCTAGAAGTATACATATGCTTATTGCTGTACAATGAACCTTTCATAGGTAGAAAATGTCCTAACTTAAAAACAAATTTTATTTCTAACTTACATAATGTCAAGACTAGCAATAGTATACTACATAGCAATAACAGGATATATTCTTTGGATTATGTGTTTGACTGGGTACTGTCCCTATATTATTATACCCAAATTGCTAACATGAAGAAAAATTAAAATTCAAACTTCCAAATATGATTCTTACTGTATTCATCTAATTGTCATATTACTGTAAAGTCAAGGACATACAATCTGTAAACTTCTGTACCCAATTTCTGTCTCTTTTAAAACTTGGACATCCAATAAAAGAATACCTTCTTCTAGGACATTGTACCACTATATTAACAGGTTAACTGTGTAATGGCTATGTAATATTACATTAATTATTTTTTTCAGATTTTACTAAAATTTTCTTAGCAAAATATTAAGATACAATTAGAAACAATAACAAAAACCAGAATTAATTTTATATACTGAATCTACAAATATAGAAAATGTTAAATACTGCCTAACTCCTAGCCACATAAACATAAACCTTTACACTGAAGTGATTCTGACATGTCTCAGTTATTTTTGTCCATTGTTGTAGCAAGCTTTCTTGGCAGACTATCTTTGGACAATCAACCCTCAAATAATGATATGGAGCCTTATTATATTTATGAAAGCTTGGTCTTTAGCTAAGGCTTGTTTCAAACTAGCTCATAACTTAATTAAACCGCATTTTTAAAAATCTGCTTTCTATTCATGTGTCTTTTTACCTCTCCTCCATTCTGTACATCCAACTGGTACAAACTCACTCGCATCTCTTTGCACCTAGATTTTACTTCTCTTCCTTACTCTTTCCAGGAAGCCCTGTCTAACCTCTCTGCCTAGCTAATGGACATTCAGCTCTTTACTAAATCAATTACAAGGTGCTTTGGAAGAGACACATCTTCACAATGTAAATAATATTTCCACAAACCTTTCCCCTTTTGTCTGAATGAAAAATAAGAACTTTACCTCTTAATAAGTAAAACAATATACAATAGAACAATTCCAGGTAAGAATTACAGTTCCAATGTTCAGTCCATTTACATAAAGCAAATTTGGAGAAACTACTCTATGATCCATCCTGTCTTTACAAATTTGGAGTTTTATACCTAAACTACTTTTTATCATAAATTGGATTACTAATCTAAAAAGATCTTTTTAGACCTTAAAACATTTTCTTAGATAACCAGCTTTAGGGTCTATGTCTTACATCTCATTTGTTAGTTTCTTTTCTGAATTTGATAACAAGGACAGCTATAAAACTATAACTATTTATTCTTCAACCTTATCAGAGATAAAATAAGGACATAATATTACCTGAGTAAACAAGAAGTGCAAGTGGGGCATCGATGGTGCACACCTTTAATCCCAACACTTGGGAGGCAGAGGCAGGTGAATCTCAGTGAATTCAAGGACAGCCTTGTACTCAAAGAGCATTCAAGGACTGCCATTAGTGTTACACAGATATATCTTCCACACACACCACACACCACACACACACAGAGAGAGAGAGAGAGACACACAGACTCCCCCCCCCCACACACACACAGAGAGAGAGAGAGAGAGAGAGAGACAGAGACAGAGAGAAAGAGAGAGAGAGTATAGATCTCTAAACAACTTCAAAAACTCTAGATACAGAGCTATCTGGCCATCTGAACAGTCATCTCACAGTTCTTATACAAAGTTGGGGAATCTGTTTTCAGTCTACAGACCTAGAATATCTGACAGACATTTTCTGTGAAGGAATAAACTTTGAAAGACGGTCCTACCTTGTCTTGGTGAAGCTCAGTAGTCACCTTGTTTTGTGTCCTGCTTCTCCAATTTGGACTGCGTGCTGTAGGCAGTTAAGGCAAGAGCTGCTTCTTTACCAGTGACTAGCTTTGACACATTGAAAACAAACTCCATAAAAAGGTTCTTTGATGCCCATCATGCTTTGTTTTCAGAGTAACTTGATGCTACCAGAAGCAAATGTATCTCACTGCCATAAAATTTTTTGTCTTATTAAAATATTTTAAAAGCCATATTCAGCAAGTCTCTGAAGTTCTTTGAAGACAATTTATTTCAAATATATCTGTTTTGAGCTTGAAACAATACCTAATATGATTATAGTTTGGTTGTTATGGATGACTAACTCCTAACCCGTCTTTAGTTATTATTCTAAGTAGCTTTCAAGTATTAGATATTTACAGTACATTTTTAATATGAGCTGGCATAGGTACAATAGCTGAATAGAAACATATACACAGTATAGCAAAAATAACAATGAATTTGTGTCAATATACAAAAATCTATAGCAATGTAAGATATTGAGACTAGTATTTGTTCTTTTAGTTTAAAAGTATATTTAATAATTTAACATTTTTACCATAATTTTATATACTCATTTTTTTCTTTTCAGAATGAAATCCCTGAATCTAATTGCCTTTGTTTAATATCCTCCATGACTATGACCCATAGCAACTTGTAACCAACTCCCCTAGATGATAACAAACATCCACCCGCTGATCAAAAACATCACTCACCCCAACACTTGGAATTGTGGGTATCATATTCTCTAGAATGCTTCCAGATGTTTGGGGGGCAACAATACCTTTGAGACTCTGAGAAAATTGTAATAATGATCAAGTCCTGGGAGGGTTACCTGTATAATTTGTTGTCCAGTTTCTGTGTAATGGGAAAGTGTAGAGCTTATCTGAAGTACTGGATAGTGTAGTCTATAAGGCTGGACCATCTCAGCTAACAGTTTTGAAGTTGTTCTGAGTGTAAATTTTTGAAGAACCTGCATTAGAGGCATTCTGAGAGGTTGAATCACTTGGGCTACTTGTCTTTATTTCAGTCTTCTTTTGTTCTGAAAACATACAAACTTTTAAATGTAACATACATATCTGAATTAACCCAAGTATGTAATTGCTATGTGTGTATAAGTAAGCACAATATGTTTTTCTTCTCTATTTCAGCAGGTAAAAGACATCTATATACTTTTTAAGTCCTCTTGAACTATATAACCAAACTGTCATGAGGATTATGTAGCCAAAAGATTCAGCATATTTCATCTAGTCTCAGAGCTGTACCCATGTAGAATCATGTTTATATGCCATCCATCTTGTAATATTTCTTGTTTTTTTAAATGTCTGTAGCCAAGATTTTAGAAGCTCTCCTCCAATCAATTATGATCTTTATTAATTTTGAAGAGATACAAAACTTTCTTTTTCTGCAGAAATACAGGCATAACCTCTCCAAAGCAACATATTTTCTCACATCTACTCTGTAGTTATGACACCATCAAAATATACAGGCTAGTTTAACATAGTTACTCTCTTCATAATCCAAAGTCATTCAGAAGCTGTTTCTTTTTGTTCATTAGTATATAAAATATTTACAGTTAGAAAACCACCATATTTGATCCACATGCTCAATGTTATGATATTTATGTGATATATAGTTTTTATATTACTTTATTTTCTCTTTAAAGGCTCCATTATTTTTGAATAATTCATTTATTTTTCATGACTATCTATATCCATTTCATTCTTTTTTCATCATCTAAGCAGATTTTTAAGTATACTAAATCTGTGCAGATGTTTTCTCATTTTAGATCTGATTTTTGCCACATTTATAGCATTTCTTATGACCATGTGAGTCAAACCTTAACCTGTTATGCAGTGGATATGCTACCACAGCTTCACTTAACACATGACCTCTTCCTCCTTTGGGCCAGTGAGAAGGGAGCCTTATGTCTGATGGCTCTGTCTGGCGGCTGGTCTATCTGTCCCAGTTCAGAAAATTTTGTGGGTTCATGCTGTGGTAGGTGTTTCTACCTAGTCCCCATCACTGAGAAGTGTGCTACCCACTGTTCATAAAGCCCATTCAAGTGCTTGTGAGCAGTGCCTCTTAAAAGAGCTGCGCCTCTATATGCTACAAGCACTGAGTCTACCTGAGAGACCATGGTCACCATGAAGCCATATACTTTTTTGTTTACCTTTTTCAGGCAAATGTGTGTTTGCATGCCCCATGTTTTTGTGAAATATTATTGTAAGATATGCTACATTTGTTTATGCTGTAGAACAATTGTTTAATGGTGGAAAGATATTTTGCATTCTTTTATGTTGTATTGTTTTAACTCTGTGGAGTTGTGTTATTTGCCTGTTTAAAATACCTGATTGGTCTAATAATGAGCTGATCACCCAATAGCTAGGCATGAGAAAGGATATGCAGGGTTGGCCGGCAGAGAGAATAAATAGAATGAAAATTCTGGGAAGGAAAGAGCAAGTATCAAGGAGCAAGAAAAGAAGAGGTCAGCCAGGCAGCAACTCACCCAGATATAGAAGAAAAAGGAAAGAAATGATACAGAGAAATGGAGAAAGGTAAAAGCCCAGAGGCATAAAAGATAGATGGTATAATATAAGAAGAGCTGGCTAGAAATAAGCAAAGCTAAGGCTGGGCATTTAGAAGTAATAGTAAGCTTCTGTGTATAATTTATTTGTAATCAATTTAGCCAGGTGGAGCCGGGCGGTGGTGGCGCACGCCTTTAATCCCAGCACTCGGGAGGCAGAGGCAGGCGGATCTCTGAGTTCGAGGCCAGCCTGGTCTACAAGAGCTAGTTCCAGGACAGGCTCTAGGAACCACAGGGAAACCCTGTCTCGAAAAATCAAAAAAAAAAAAATTTAGCCAGGTGGCAAAAATATTCCAATCAAATAGACCTAAGAAACAAACAGGTATACCTATCCTAATAATTACCAAAATAGACTTCAAACTAAAATCAATCAAAAGACACAAAGAAGGACATTTTATATTAGTCACAGGAAAAATTCATGAAAAGGAAATATCAATACTGAACATCTATGCCCCAAATACAAGGGCACCCTCATATGTAGAAGAAAAACTTCGAAAGCTTAAATCATACATTAAGCTCCACAAACTAATAATTGGGGACTTCAACACTCCACTCTTACCACTGGACAAGTCAGTCAGACAAAAAATGAACAAAGAAATAAGGGACCTAACAAATGTTATGACTCAAATGGACTTAATAGACATCTATAGAATAGATAGATTCCATCCAAACATAAAATGATATACCTTCATTTCAGCACCTTATGAAACTTTCTCAAAAATTGACCACATACTCGGTAACAAAACAAACCTCAACAAATACAAAGATATTGGAATAACCCCATGTATCTTATCAGATCACCAAGGTTTAAAACTAGAAATCAATCCATTACCAATTCCAGAAAGCTCACAAACACATGGAAATTAAACAATGCTCACCTGAATCATCAATGTGTCAAGAAAATAGGAAGAATTAAAGACTTCTTAAAATTCATTGAAAATGACCACATAACATACCCAAGTTTAGGGGGCACAATAAAAACTGTTAATAGGAAAGTTTCATAGCACTAAATGCTACATAAAGAAGCTGGAAATTACCACACTAGTGAATTAACAGAACGCTTGAAAACCTTAGAAACAAAAGAAGCAAACTCACCTAAGACAACTAGACAGCAGGAAATAATCAAATTGAGAGATGCAATCAACAAAATAGAAAACAAACAATACTATACAAAGAATCAATGAGATAAAGAGTTGTTTCTTCGAGAAAACAACAAGATAAACAAACTTTATCCAAACTAGCCAAAGGCAGAAAGAGAATATGAAAAATTAACAAAATCAGAAATGAAAAGGGGGACATAACAGCAGACATGGAGGAAATCCAGAGACTCATCAGGTCATATTTCCAAAAAAATTGGACCCTACAAAATTATAAAACTTAAAGGAAATGGACAAAATTTCTGGATAAATATCACTTGCCAAAATTAAATCAAGACTAGATAAGCAAATTACACAGATATACAACTGCTAAAGAAATAGAAACATGCATCAAAAGTCTCCCAACAAAAAACAACAACAAAAAAGCCCAGGACCAGACAGTTTTCAGGTCAGAATTCTACAAGATTTTCAAAGAAATAATACCAATATCTCTGAAATTATTACACACAATAGAAACAGAAGGAAAATTGCCAAACTCTTTTTATGTGGCTACAATTATATATATATATATTATATTATATATATATAATATATATATATATATATATATATATATATATTTATATATATATCTGTTAATCTTGTGACTGAAACCTCAGCTGTGCTTCCTTCCTGTATTTCCTGCCTCATTATTTCAGCCACCACTGAGATGAAAATGGGTCATCTGGAGCTCTTTCACACAACTTTCCTGTAAATTTAATGCAAATGAGTCCACAAAATGAGTAAAATACATACATTTGCAGTTCTTTGTTACAGTGGAGTTTTTATTGTGCTTTGTCAAAATGATAGTTCACTAGCCCTGTGCTTTCATTGTTATCTGAACCTATATCCTCCCTTTCCATGTAATCATCTTCATATTATTCATCATTTTATATGCTTTAGTTAAACTCACTTAGATTCAGAAATCACCCTACAAATAAACAAAAACTTTTCATCTAATTTTATTCAATATCTTGATCAGTATTTTTTTTCTGAGTATTGTTCTGGAGGTTTTCTAAATTTATGGTGAAGTACTAGCTACTCCTTGGTGTCCAAATAGTAATAGAAAATCACTTCTGAATAGTTAAACAATTTTCAATTTATTGTGCAGTGAAAAAAATGCTTTTTAGAAGGCAGTGTACTGATTGTAATGTCTTGAGCCTTAAAGATTTAGAGTCAACAGAATTTTCTAAAATTCTGATTTTTGTAATATTCCACTGAAGAGAGTGAGCTGTGATGGCCTTATCTTCTGTTTTGTCATCTGACAAATGCTCAGGTTGCCAGTAGTAATTTCAATTTGTATGTGATGATGAGACAACATGACAGCAGTCTTTATCATTTCAATTTTTCACACAGTTTCTTTCTGTAATAGTCCTTGCCTTCTTCTTCCCCCTCTCTGTGTTTCTGTGTCCATCTGCCTATGTGCCTCTCTCTCTGTTAGTGAGAACTTCTCTCAGCAGCTAGCTGCCACAGGCCACTCAGCTGCAAGAAAGCACAGATTTAGAACTGTCAAAGAAAATAAAACTTAAACAAATCACAAAAGAGACTTGGCTATGATTATGCCTGCAGATTTCATGCCAACTATGCCTGGTTGCTACAGTTCATCAGGAAAGCCTGAGATAGGGAGGCAATTTCCCTCCATGCTTGCAGACACCTTCACAGAAACACCATCCATCACAAGGACATCTCCTGAAGCTTGCTGTAGAAAGATTGACTACCACAGAACAGGCAAGGCAAACTCAGTGTGCATATTCTTTTGATAATTTTGCAAAGACATAAGGTTATTATAGTGATAAGCAACTGAAATTTTCAACAGAGGTGATGTATTCACCTATCTGGAATATACTGATTCATTTGTAACTCTCCTATGAACTCAAAGACAGCATCTTGTCTTTATAGAGATGCAGTTGAAAGGCTGATTCATAACTTAGATCAAAGTAATATTTTTCAAATGGGGGGCCAAAAGAAGATTAAGAATAAAACAACTGGACAAACCTTATATCCTATATCAAAAAAATCACAGAGGACACTATTCTGAAAAATGTAGATTACTTCTATTGCTGGAAAACAAACAGAAAGTAAAGTCTATCCTGTTTTCCATGTTGGTAGACCTGCTTGAAAAAGGTAACCTATCCATTGAATCCACTTTGTTCCAGCTTCTCTCTGTCTTGCAGCCTCTCTCTCCCACCTCCCTCTCTCTCTCTCTCTCTCTCTCTCTCTCTCTCTCTCTCTCTCTCTCTCTCTCTCTCTCTCTCTCTCTCTCTCTGCATGTGTGTGTGTGTGTCTTTCTGTTATCTCCCTCATATTTTCCTTATGTTTTTAGTAGAGTCAGGTTATGGAAGGAGGGTATATACTAAGGACAAAGAACTCCTGTGCCCAGAACTAAAACATGCTGAGCTAGCATCTTCCAAGTCCTAAGCCACCCCTAGGTTGGTGGTACATTAATCATTCACTTTTTCCAGCCTACAGGCACTGCTGACATAGTCATTTAATAAGTTCTACCCTGGAAACCTGAAAATGGGATTGCCCGATGTACTGTAGATCAGTAACTTTTGAACCTCAGGAAACTCTACCTTTTATTTCTCTCCATATGAGTGGCAAATTAAAACAAGGAGTTCCTTTGAATTTATTTCAGTATCAAATGGTAACCCCTGAGATGTGCAGAGATGATATTTACATTCAAACAAACTACTGCATAACCAGCAGTGCCTCTTTTTTTTACTTGTGGCCCCTGGTTGGCTTTTCCTGCTGTTGGCTCAGCATCTTAATCCATACAACGTGACCCTTTGCATTTGCAACTTCTGTTGTTCAGTAAGAGAAATAAAGTTGCCCATCATGTCACCATAGGAACATTTGTTCCGTGTGGAGATCCTACCTTTTCTTTAAGTACCTTCTAATATTTTACTTCAGTGGGAGGGAAAAAAATGTTAGTGATCATGTATATGACATTAAAATTGCTAACACCTTAGCAGATATTTTTTTAAAAAGTAGTATGATTGGGGAGATTTATATGGTCAAACAGAAAAATTTGAAGGATTTAAAAATTTTGGGGTTGCATAAATAAAGTCTGCTTCATTAAATGTAAAATATGAGGTTCTACAAGTCTGGAAAAGACAGCCTATTTCAAGTGGACTTTGTTAGCAGAACTGATAAAACTTTGAAGCTGGCTGATAGTTAATAATGCCATTTTGAATCCAAATTAGTGGAAATAACACAGTCCTAAAATCAACATCATTGTTTGCTTTTTGTTTGTTGTTTTTTTGTTTGTTTAATTTTTGATTGACTGATGCCTACATGATCATTGCTCTATCACTTCTTTTTTTAATTTCATCCTCATCCATAAAATACAAGATTTAAAGTAAACCTTCATGGGTCATTTTACATTATGGTGTTTAATTTATCAGTCCTATACTTTATGAACTCTCTGCCCTTGTTATTATTAGCACTGATATTTGAGCATTGTTCAGGCTCTATCATCTGCAATTTTCCTGCAACTTTGAGGTTGACTGAAACTGACTAGCTCTTACAAATTAAAATTTCTGTAAGACTTTCTTCGAGTAGATGTGGGGCATAACACCCATTTTCTAGAATGAGACTTTTTACAACTTTTTTCTCTGGTGTATACCTATCAAAAAATTCTAAATAAAGATTCTTCTAAGAGCTTGAGCTCCTGAAACATTTTTATGAATAAGATAAGCAATATATGTATGATGATGAGTGAACAATACATATTTATTGTATTAAGATACAGTATTTGAGAAGTCATTGATATAAAAGCGTGAGTTATTTTTGTTGACATTCTAGGCTTTCTAGTAAAGATTACCACTGTTATAGATTATTCTACAACTAAATGTGTTAAATAATCACTCTGTTTTGATGTAATTCTAGAGTTAAATGTCATTTTGTTCACAGTCACCAAAATATAGCACAGAAATAGAGGAAGCAAAATTAATTAAAATTTTTTCTGAGGCCTAATAAGATTATAGAGGCCATATATTTGAGAGAAATCAGGAGTGGGAGTGCATGGGAAGAACTGGAGGGAAGAAAAGGAAGAGTCAAAACACAGTACAGTTATATTTTAATTTCCAAAAGTAAAATTAAAAACAAAGAGACAAAATAAGAAAACAAACAAAATAAGAATCAGTGATTGTATAAAACAGGCCATATTCAAGAAAACACCCAAGGCTAACATATTTGAAAATTATGTGGTATAATTTTTGACTCTTACTAGTCACATAGTAGATTGAGGTAATCCTTTTATAGTCTTTTGTAAGATGCCATTTGACATTTTGGTTAAAAGATAAGCAGATATGAAAAGATATAGGCAACTGATTTTTGTATGTCGCTACTTGCTTATTTCTGGCTGCTAAGGCTCTTGAAATAATCACACAGAGACAATATTATTTAAATCACTGCTTGGCCAATCACTTAAGTGTATTGCTAGATAGCTATGTTATCTTTGGTTAACCCATTTCTATTATTTTATATTTTACCCCACAGGGTGTGACTCACCTGCAAGGTTCTAGCGAGCAGTTTGTGTATTTACTCTGTTGTGGTTGCATGGCATCGCTCTGACTCTGCCTTCTTTCTCGCAGTAGTCAGTTTAGTTTTTCCTGCCATTCTCCACTCTGCCAAGCCATTGCCTGAAAGTAGCTTCTTTATTCATTAACTAATAAAAGCAACACACATACAAAAGGACTTCCCGACCAACTACTGAGCAAGGGAGAATCAGGCATCCCTAGAGGTGAACCACATAACTGATTAATCAATAATAATAAAGGAAATCAATGAAAATTATGCCCTGGCAATACAGAAGCATGCATAGGAAGCAAACATATGGCAGTTATGTTGAACTTGTCCATATTGGGTTTCATGGTCTCAGATGATGAGGATGACTTTCCAGGACTCTTCCTCATCCAATACTAATGCTCAGCTCTATATACATATGCCTCTGAGAAAACTTAAATTAACTTAGCAGAATTTATTTATGTGTATTTATGTATATAACAATAATAATTAAAGAAAAAGTGAAACAATAGAATACATGAGAGTAGGAAGCTGGGAGGCAGAGGAAAGGCAGCAGTGTGGGGAACAAAATACTGTTAAAAGTAAATGAAGATCACCAAAGTATATTATTATATAGATGTATAAACCGCCATAATGAAATCCAGTATTTTATACAACTAGCAAATGCTAATAAAATAAAAAAATATTTTTTAGAAATCAAGCAACTATCTTTTGACAAAGCAGATAAATCTATGTGTATAGGAAGCAAGAGAGAAATATGTGCTATAAAACAAAAGGAAGAGGACTAGCAAAAGAGATTTGGACAAGACCTGAACAATAATGACACAAATATAAATAGAAATGTGAACAGGGGAAATTTCACCGGGCCCCACATCTAGAGAAAGAACTATACACAAATAAAGCATTTGAGGGAGAATTAATCTGTTGCATGGATTGATGACATCCTTAGTTATCCAATACCAAATCATCAATTTTTAAAGCATAAACATACAAACAACTCTCAACAAATTCATCAGGATATTGATAGACAGATAGATGATAGAAAGGGGGAGAGGCTATCAACTTGACAAGATTATATGGTGTATGGGGAAAATTGAACAAAGAAATGCAAAAGAACAAATTATTTAATTGTACTTTAATTTAAATTTTTGTCATTTTGAAATATTACATAAAATAGGAAGATGTTTGGCAATGGGCAATATGGAAAGGAAAAAGTATAATGCATATAACTATTCAAAATGGTCAAAATGAAACCCATCACTTAAAATGATAGCTAAATACATACTTAAGGAAGATTCACAGGTAGTTATGAATCCTGCCTTGAGTCACTAAAAGAAAATCAAAAATATACTTTAAAAATGTTAAACAACCAATGCTTAGTTCAAGAGGATTGCTAGATAACTAGCTTGATTTTTTTTTCTTCTGTGCATTGCTTCACTGATCTCTCAATTTTCTTGTGTCATTTGAATATAACTTTACTTAATCTCCATGAATGTTCACTTCATCACCTTACTTTACAGGATGTTGGTTCACCAAATTCCATATCTGAGTCTAAGACTATAGATATAATTCTAGTCAGGGCCCTAGTGTAGAAGCCTCAAAATATAATCATGATATATATGAATAAACAGTTTCTGTTTTAATTTTTAAAATCATGTTTAGACTTGGTATAGTCTTACAAGTTCCTTCAGTCAGTTATAAAGCACTGCAATTACAAGATCCTTCTTGTTCTATTAAAACAGAGAATTAATACCATCAAATCAATTGAGAAATAGAAAATGAATCTTTTACGAGGATCTGCATTAGTTTCTTTTTTATAATTTTGACCACATACCTAACAAGAAGAAACTTAGAAGATGAAGGTTTTATTATGGCTGACTATTGCAGAGAATAATATCAGTCAAGGAGGAAGAGAGCATGGTCATAGGAGCTCTGGTCAGTTGGTCGTATTCTGTCCACAGTCAACCATAGAGGGAAATGAATGCTGGTTCTTAGCTTATATATGTATTTTTCTTTCTATCAGCATGAAGGCTGGAAGTTGACATCTTTATGTGGGTGCTGAAGATCTAAACTTTGGTCCTCATGATTTACTCCCTGAGCTTTCTCATAGACTGATCACTTACTCCTTTTTATTAAGTACAGGATTCCCACCAATGAGATGGTGCTACACACATTCAGGGTGGATATTCTTGTTCTGTTAAACCTTTCTACAAACCCTCATAGATGCACTGGGAGATTATTTCTATGTTGGTATTAAATCTTACAAAGCTGAGAATGAATATTAAACATCACAGCTTCCAAATAAGTCCTCCAAATAGTCTATACAGGCAAGATTTTTTATTATCTTCCAAACAACTGAAAACCTCAGTTTGCCTAAGTCTTTACTTTATCATGGCATTCTTAACCATTTATCACTATTGTTTATTAATTAACAATCAGAGCAAAAAAAGTTACCAAATACAATCACAAAGAAGATCTCTAAACAGAAAGGAAATAAAACAACCTAAGTGACATTGATTCATCAGTTTAACTGTTTTTTTTTTCTTTAGGATGCATTGAAAATGTACAGCTGCCTAATAGTTTTAATAATTGATCACTTCTACTAAATTCTGTGTTTGAGCAGGAAAGTACCTTTCTTTAAAATCAGATCAAACTCTCAACTCTTAATGCGTTAGTGGATATTTGTTTAATTTTGAAAGCTTGCATTGCCACCTTGTGGATAAATGATGCCAGCAGTAGAATATCTGGGAGTAACCTGAGCAATATAATAAATTTTGTTTCTTTATTGCTTATCAAATTTAAATTAATTTTTTGTTTCCCACACTAAAAATAAGAACAGAATACATATACCTATGTGGAAGCAAGCCAACATCACAGATTAAATAGTACAAAAAGGACTCATGACTTGAGAGAGGAGATAGAAAATCCTTCTTAGTTATTTTTACTGTTTCTGCAGTAAAATATCCTAATAAACTAAATATAAAAATCTGTGTTATGGTTTGCCTAGTCAAGGTGCCTACTGCTACTCCTGATGTCACCAGTTTCATGTCACGTGATAAAAGGAGAGAAGCAACTTCCACAAATTTTCCTATAACTTTCACATGTAGACATGTGCACATGTATACATACAAGTAAATAAAATATTTTTCTTTTTAAAGTAACTTAAGGGATGTTTATTTTGGCTCACAGATCAAGGTTACAGTAACATCATGATGAAAAAATCAAAGAGACAGGATCTTGGGTCTACTGGCCACTTTACATTCTTAGTCAGAAGAGAGAGAGAGAGAGAGAGAGAGAGAGAGAGAGAGAGAGAGAGAGAGAGAGAGGGGAGGGAGAGAGAGGGGAGGGAGGGAGGGAGGGAGGGAGGGAGGGAGGGAGGGAGGGAGGGAGGGAGAGAGAGAGCACGCTAAATGCATGGCTTCAGCTTCCATCTCTTTTCTTTTTATACAGTAGGATTCAGTCCAAGAAATGAAGGCACCAATAGTTTTCCAAGTTCAGATAACTTAATCAAAACAATAACATATAGACATGTGCTTTAGTCCACAAGTTGAATGCTAAGCTGTCATTCTAGGTCGCCAAGGTGCCAGATAATGTTGTGACTGAGGCAGTGGCATGTCATGCCAGAAATTTATATGCTTGCACTAATTTGTCTGATTCCTTTTTTCCTGTCTTCCTAATAAAGACATGACTTTTATTCTGGCATAAAGCTGAGAGTCCTTATATCTTGACCAAAGGCAACAGAAAGTGAACTGACTCACTGGGAATGACTTGAGCATATATGAGACCTCAAAGCCTACCCCAACAGACACAGATTTCCTCCAACAAGACAATACCTACTCCAGCAATGCCCCAACCCCTAATAGTGCTATTTCCTGTGAGCTTATGGGATCCAATTACATTAAACTACCACAGTGTGGTACAGAAATTACTGTAGCAATAAAATATATCTATTCTTGCCTTCGACCTAAATTACTCAAGTCCCAAAGGATTGTTGAAAAAATAGTAATTTATATTAGGAAAGGAAAAGAACATTGGCTTGTTACTTCAGAAATTTCTGCAGACAGAAATATTGAAAAACATTCAGTCACAATTTAACAGACCAAGTTTTGTCAAATAAAAAAATCATCCAGTAAAAAATAGATACTGACAACAGAGTACTACAAGTTGAATGCTAAGCTGTCATTCTAGGTCACCAAGGTGCCAGATAATGTGACTGAGGCAGTAGCAACTCATACGAGAAATTTATATGCTTACACTAATTTGTCTGATCCCTTTTTTCCTGACTTCCAAATAAAGACATGACTTTACTCTGGCATCAATTTTGCCACCAACTCTGACAATATCCAAAGGCATGTTGTACCATACATTTCCTAAAAGTCACAGGGACTAATATGAAGAGTTGAATTCATGACAGATTTAGACAATAGTTTCTGTCTCATACAGCTACCAGCAATAAGAAACTCAAGATCTGAAAGGTATGTTTGAATGTAGAAGCAACATACTCCAAAGGTTTTCTATGGTACAGTTTAATTGAGGTGATCTAAAAAACAGCAAATTTTGAGTGGAGCTCTTTGCAGCAATGGTCACAGGACTTGTTCAGCATGCTATACCCAAGACGATGCCTCACAGCCCAATTGATTTACAAGAAAAATAACCTTTATATATACTCACTGACAAAGATCTATGGAAACAGGAACTTCTCTGAGGTGCAGTGAGTGCATAAGTTATCAAACATGGATGGAAAATAGCAGCCCCATGAATGTCAAAGGTGTAGACTATTGTGAAAAGAGGTCTTAGAGTCACAGTTATTACTCTCATGCATAAGTGTTTGCATGAATTAAGTCATTCAGAAGGTATATTAAAAGAATAAAGTAAGCACAAGGCCTGCCTTATACCCTGTGATCCAGGATGTTGGGTACCACTATAATAAATAGGTATGTGGTAGGGAAATAGGAGAGGAGAAATGGAGTGGTTCATACACTGTGGAAAGAATGGAGCTGAAGACACGATGGTGGTGAAGAAGAGGCTGATGTGGATGATGACTTGTGCTACTGTCAAAGTATCATGTCTGGATGTGTCGCCCTACCAAAGCTGGGGTCTGTGTTGTTGGGCATGGATTACTACTGAAGCACACAGAGATGCATGTGAGAGAGATGGCCCTTGTGGTATGGCTATAAGAGAGATGACCATGACCCTTGCTTGAGGAAGTTGGCCCTGAATGAGGCCCAGACTGACCAATTCAGCTACAACCCAGGCCCAAATCCAGGGCTTTGAGTTTTTCCACTATGACATTTAGCCTATCTATGGCCTGCTGGAGCATGTAAAGAGACTGTTCCTATAAAACCATAGCTTTAGAATATCCATAATGGAGAGTTACCAGGATATCCAAGTTTTGGTTAGGGTTTAGTATTGATGATGTACCATAAGCCAGAGAGGCCTTTAACCAGACCAACAACTCATTGCAATAAATATTTACAGGTAAAGTTGCCTGGGCAAAGGGGCAAAAAGGGTATATACTGCAAAATACACACTGAAGCTTCCAAGGTCACTAAGGCAAATGAACAGGCAATTGAGACACAGGAATCATGGATAAGTGAAAGAAACATTTTTTTCCTTTGGGTTGGGGATGCTACAAGTGTGGAGTGAGACCATGGAGTTACTGGAAAATAAGTGGGATTGGCATGTGTGAAGTAAAATTCTCAAAGAATCTAAAAGTTATGTAAATAAATAAGTAAATAAAACCTGCCAAAAGCAAGAAATATTAAAGAAAGAAAATGGAAAAGAAAGTTAATAAAAAACATTCTGTTTTGCAGACAGGAGAGCCTTATCTGAGTAGTAAGCCTGTGAAATCTATATGAATGGGTGAGTGGTTTTTTAATGAAGCGTATGACCACAGATGAACAAGATTACAAAGAAACAATGACCTCATCAGTGACATCCTCAGTGAATTCAGTGTAACAGACCTTTGATTATTTATCACAGTAATTAAACACATGTCCTTAAGCAGAATGTCAAATCCAAAATCATTCAACAGTAAAATTAAAAAGTAGAACTTATTCAAATATAGGAACAATTATAGGCAATGAAAAGGAAATTCCTGTAAAGCATATATTCTTTCTTTCTCCTTTCTCTTTACTTTTTTCTCTTCTTTTTTCCTTTCCTTCCTTCCTTTCCTTCTTTCTTTCTTTCTTTCTTTTTTCCTTTTTTATTTCTTTCTCTCTTACTTTCCTTTATTGATCCTGGATCTCACTATGTAGTTCTGACTGTCCTGAAAAAAAATCCCTCTGTACACTAGGCTGACCTCAAATGCACAGAGAACTAATTCTGTCTCCTGAGTGCTTGGATTACAAGCATGCACCAATATTTTGGATGAAGCATCTATTATTTTAACAGTAAACACAAAAGAATTTACAGTATGAAGGTAGAAACTGGCATAGAGAATATTATGGTTGAAATTTCACTGACTAACAAACAAGACTGCAAAAGACAGGAGAAGAGGGAGCCAGCCATGGAGCAAGCTAACTGAATTCAGCATAGCATAATTTCTGAAGAATAGCACATAGTAACAAACCCTGGGTTTGTAGTGGGGTTGGTGATATAATCCTAATGAAGGCAGCAAATGTAGAAAGAGCGGTGGGCTGTGTCCTGCCACCCGGCTAGTTTATCTGTAGAAGGAAGCGACAGGCTGTATCCTGCCACCCGGCTAGCTTTGCCCAAAATAATTACACGGAAACTGTATTATTTTAAAACACTGCCTGGCCCATAGTTTCAGCCTCTTATTGGCTAATTCTCACATCTTCCTTTAACCCATATTTAGTAATCTGTGTAGCACCACGAGGTGTGGCTTACCAGGAGAGATCTTAACCTGCGTCCATCTCGGAGAGGAGAATCATGGAGACTCACTATGGTGACTGCCTGAATTGTCTCCCCCTCTTTCCCAGAATTCTGTTCTGTCTACTCCGCCTACCTAATTTTCTGTTCTCTTAAAGGGCCAAGGCAGTTTTCTTTATTAATTAACCAATGAAAGTAACATAGACAGATAACTGTCCTCCATCAGCAAAGACAAACCTTGTATAAATGGTAGGAAATAAATATAATGGAGAAGCAAAACATCAATTCCTGAAGATGAGAATAAACAGGAGAGGAGTGAGAGCTTGGAGAAGAAAAATATACATGTTTGATAGAAAATCCCCAAACAAGCTCTAATTTCCTGAATTATAAAGCTTTTTTCCTACCAAGGGATTGGTAAGTGGGTCTTGTGATATGATTGTTGTTTTAATTAGGGTTTCTATTGCTGTGAAAAGACCATGACAACTCACATAAAGAACATTTAACTGGAGGATGGTTTATGGTTTAGAGGTTTAGTTTATTGTCATCATGGAGGGAAGCATGCTGCCATGCAGACAGACATGGTGCTAGAGAAGGAGCTGAGAGTTATACATCTGAATCCACAGGTAGCAGAAAAAGGCAGTGAGTCACTAGGCCTGGCTTGAGCTTCTAAAACCTCAAAGCCCACCTCAGTGACATATTTTGTCCAACAAGGATACATAAATTCCAACAAGGCCATAACCCCTAATAGTACCACTTTTTATGGGCCTAAAGGAAGCAGTTTTTATTTAAACTACCACATTCTACTCCCTGATCCCCATAGGCTTGTAGTCATGCCATAATGCAAAATGCATTTAGTCTACCTCCAAAATTTCCCAAGACTTTCACAATATCAGCACTGTTTAAAAGTTTATTCTCTTCTGAGATTCACTCAACTCCAATCCCTTGTAAAATCAAAATGAAAAATCAGAGCACATACTTTCAACTACAATGGCACAGAATATATTTTACCTTTCCACAATGGATGAAAGGGAGTATACTGAGTAAATAATGAATTAAAGTAAAACCAAACACCAAGTGGGCAACCTTCAAACTCTGCCTATCTATGTCTGATATCAAAGCACCAGTACCCTTCATATCTCAAAATCATTTCATTTTTGTTGACTGCAGCATTATTCTTTCTTTTGTTCTGTTTCCAGTCCTTGTCAGCTTTCTTCAGCAGGTGTCTGATGGCTCTGACATCTCTAATATTTTGGAGCTGCCAAGGCATTCCAGGATTCTCTTTCACAGCATTACACAATGATCTCTCTAGGCCCCCATGCAGGGACAATCTTAACACATACATACCTGATCTCAGGGACTTTCCTTAATCATGTAGGAAGATTTTATAACCCCTTCCTTCTATCCTTTATTCTAAAGCCAGAACCACATGGCAAAAAAGCTTTCGAGTACTGATGTTTGCTTGGACTGGAACATGACTTTCAATTATATCTTTACCAACTTTCTGTTTTTGGTGGTTTTATTTACTACCCAAACTTGGCTTTCCTGTAATTTGCTCTGTAGAACAGGCTGGCTTTGAACTCAAAGATCCTCTAGTGTCTGCTTTCTGAGGGCTGGAACTAAAGGTATGCACCATCATCTGTGGCTTTATGGTTGTCCTGAAACTTAGGCTTTCCTTTAATTCCTTTGGACTTCATTAATTCCTTTTCATATATTGGAAGCTTAGCTGGGTATGGTCTTGTTCTTAAGCTACCACTTCATTTATTCCACTTAGTAACAGGCTTTTATTCAATCTTGCTCATCTTACTATTCTTCATTAAGGAGCTGCATACGACTGTCCACTAATAACCAAGCAACAAAGTCAATGCTAGATAATATGGAAATGTACTTTGACAAAACTGATAACCCATAACTTTTCAACTTAGCCTCAGGCATATTTTTCAGAGAATGGCAGAAAACAGCTGCATTCTTCATTAAAATATCACAAGAATGATCTCTGGGCCACAAATTAATATTCTGATCCTCTGAAATGTCTTAAGTATGGCCCACAATTTTTAAATCACCCTTACTTCCACTGTCTTTCATGCTCCTACTAGTATGGACAATTAAAGCATTCAATTGATTTTCTACCCCCAAATCCCAAAGTCCACATTCCTTCAAACAAAAGTATTGTCAGGCCTATCACAGCAAAATCCCACTTCTGGAAACTTCTGGCTTCATTGGGATTTTTATTGCTGTCAAAAGACACCATGGCCATGGCAATTTTTATAAAGGCAAACATTTAACTGGAGTCTGTCATACAGTTCAGATATTTAGTTGATTATTATCTTGGCAGTAAGAATGGATGCATGTGGGCAGACATGATGCTAGAGAAGAAGCTGAAAGCAATACATCTATATCCAAATGCAGCAGGAAGAGACAGTGAGCTACTAATCCTGACTTGACCTTTGGAAATTGCAAATCATACCTAGTGACATACTTTCGCCGGAACATCCACACCTACTTTAGCTAGGCCATGTCCTGTAATAGTATCCCTACCTGTGGGTTTATGGGAGGAGTATTTTTATTCGAATTACCACAATGATATGGCAAAAAATTGCACATGTAATCAAGTGTTTCATCAATTGAAATAATTTTAAAAATGAAAATTAAATACTATGTATTGCTTTCAATAATTTTGTGTCCTTCTAATTGTTGTTGCCTTCACAGAGTAGCTTTGCCATATTCGATTTTAATTATTAAGTTTATAAGTCAAAAGTTCCACTTAGTGATCTGTAGTGGGATTATGCCTAGAATCCCAGCACTGAGAAGGTTGAGTCAAAATGATTGAAAATTTGAAGTCAGTCTGCAAAGCAGAACACTGTCTCAGAGAAACAAAAACCCCAAATTTAAGTTGACAAAAGTTCCAGTTAGTAAATGGATCTTATTCTGAACTAATTTTGTCATGATTAATTACATAATAATGAGAAATTACTGCAAATTTGGTATTGTTATAACAGATAGGTACGATGTGAGAGATAACAGAGTTGGGCAGTGAAGAAAAACTGGAAATTTTTGAAGATCAAGACATAGAAAGTCTTTGCTTTAGGGGAAGCCTAATTCATCTTGAAGAAATTGTTAGTAGAAATCTCTCAGATATGACTCATTCTAAAGTAAGGCACATTTTCTTCTGAACTGGAGGGAAAAATCCCAAAAGGTGAAGCAAAACTTATGCTCTTATGTGGAAAAGAGAATTTTCAATCAGTTAACTTAAATATTTTGCTGACATTTGCAAACAACTTTTAAAAGGGCATTTTGATGTCTTCTTGCTATTTAGAGTAAAATGTATTTAGAATTAATGATAACCTGAGTGAAAAGCTGTTAAACAAAAATTCTGCTAAAGTTTTGCTTATTTGGAAGTTTCTCAGCCTAGGTAAAAATATAAAAGATGCTATAATAGTTTGCATTAAAACTGTAGTGTAGGCAAAAAATCAGTCAGTATGGCTTTACAGACTTTAAAAAATATATATCATAAAGAGAGTAGGGCTTTACAGAATTTTGTTAAAATATCACAAAGAAGAAAGGGTCATGATTGCCACACAGAATAAATGTCCTTTGAAAAGATTAATAACCTTTCATGTGTTCTCAAATGAGAGGTTTTCAAGGTAGAAAAGAGCATGCCCCCTCAGTTGTTCTGTTAGACCTGCTTTGTTTATAGCTATATTTATGGAAATCTAATACACAGCAGTAGGAAAAGGATAGAGTTTATCTTTAATTGGTAAATGTATTTTAATATGTGAGTAAATCCATTGGAACACATAGTAGAATTAATGATGGTTTATATTCTTGCAATCTTTAAAATAATTGTTATTGATATATGATCAAAGTACTAAAAATCTGTCCATTGAAAGAACATAATTAAGTAGAAAATATTTTTAAATATTTGTTTCAGTTAAGCTGGCATGTCCCTTATATCTTTTGTGTTTATTACAAATACTTCTTTTTCTCTTCAAGCAAATCTTTGACAAAGAATTGATTCATTGTTCTAGTAATACATTTCATATTCAGGATTTTCCTCCTTTTTTCCTTCTGGTATAGGTTAAGATTTTTTTATCCATGAGATTTCCTATACTGATAGTAATATCTGGAGAATTAATATGAAGTATGTTGAAGCAAAACTAATGGGACAAAGGGAAACAACAGGAGGGGGGAAATGGAAAAAAAAGATGGACTGTCTTCAACATATATGCTTCTATGAAAGATAACTTTTAAATTTAAAGAATTTAAATAGAGGTAACTGTAAAGGTGAAAAAAATCTTGTCACAGAAGTAATTAGGTTATTAAATGAAAATGCCAGTGCCAGTCCCAGTACCAGAACCAGGGGCAAGCTAACATCAATGCTGGAATAACATAAGGCCATATGATTAGAGAGGTACCTGAGACTCCTAAGAAAATACAAGCTATTGCTATTGCTTTTCATTGCCCACCAAAAAGTAGATTGTAAGCGCCATTATTAGAAACCTGTAATATTGCTTAGACAAAATACTGTAACATATTTAAAGAAAAGAGTTTTACATCTAAACTCAGTTTACTGGTTATTTCTTTTTGTCATCTTGACATGAACTTGAGTCATCTGGAAAGAGGGAACTTGAACTTAGATTATTCTATAGGCAAATCTGTATTTTTGTAATTAGTGATTCACATGAGAGGTTGCATTAAAACTGTAATAAACATATGCACTATGATTTGTGCCTCCCCCAGAGAAGGTAATTTTAAATGGCACAAGAATGAATGTTGAGCAAGCAATTAAGAACAAACCATTAACTAAGCAACAATTCTCCATTGTCTCTGGCTTCTGCTTCAGTTGCAAGCTCCAGGTTACTGCCTAGTGTTCCTTCCTTGGCTTCTCATAATAATGGATGTACTATAACCTTCAGACACATTAAACCTCTCTTCCTCAATGTTTTTTGTTCATTGTGTTCATCATAGCCATATAAGACAGTCAAAAATAAATTATTGTTGAATGTTGGTGTTCAGCTCAGTTTATGTAATATTTAATATGTTAATATTTAGATCAGGACCTAAACTCATGGGATGGTATCACTCACATTAAGGGATGAGTCTTTTCACCTCATCCTAATCTAAATGGTCCCTCAATGATATACCTAGAGATTTATTTATATTGTAAATTTAAATCCAATCATGTTGGCATTCATGATCAACTATAACATATCCTGGTACTGAAAACTTCATACACTTTGGTTTCAGGACAGAGAGAAATAAAACTATAGTTATGCTAGAAACTTCCTTCCTTCTGGATTCCATAGTTCCAGAATGTGCTACAATGGTTTCTGGTATAGAATGGTCAGCAACACAACCATGAACCCTGTTAACTACAATAATGTCACTTCTAGGCAAGATATGTCTGCTGGTACAATAATGCCATGACAGTTATTCCAGTAATTTGCTGCTTTCTAATTGGATCCAAAGTCTGTATAAAGGAGAAATTTATGTCATGTACTACAAACCTGGCTCATAAAAGAGGGCATGACAAGGAAAGTCATAAACTATAGCAGACAGCATACTAATGTTCTTTTGCTAGATGGGCATGTTGTTGTTGAACTGCCATTTAAATGTTTGTGTTTATTCCCATAGATTAATGCTTCTGGCTTCTTTGATCAGATATTCTTCTCTTTGTAATATGCATTATTTATATCAGAGGCACATTACTGGTAAAACAGTTAGAATAAGTGACTATTGGATACTTATTAAAAAAGAGACATGTATATCACCCCTTCCAGGCATCAGGGAACATTATGGAAGAGGAAGCTGAGAAAAATATAAGAAGAATATTTAGATATGCCATAACACTCTTTAACTCTCATTAATTGTGATGACATGCACAAGACAGGCCCATCAACATTTCATCATGGAGGAAAGAGGCCCTTAGGTTTCCTCAGGATTTGTAGGTTGTTAACAGTGGTTAGGTACTATCTTACTTACGTTCTTACTTTTTCTATTGCTGTGAGGAAATACCATGATCAAGGAAACTTATAGAAGAAAGAGTTTACTAGGGCTTACAGTTTCAGAGGGTGAGTTCATGACCATCATGGAGGGGAACACAGTAGAATGCAGACAGGCATGGTGCAGAGGCAGTATCTGAGAACACACTTCTGATCTAGAAGTCAGAGAGAGAGAGAGAGAGAGACAGAGAGAGAGAGAGAGACAGAGACAGAGACAGAAAGACAGAGAGCTCTTAGTAAACAACAAGCAGCCAAACATAAATGCAGTTGAGAGCAAGAAATAATAAAGATTAAGGAAAAATGAGTAAGACAGAGATTGAAATAATACAAAAAACCAAGGAAACTATGAACTGGTTCTTTGAAAAAGTGAGATTGACAAAGACCTAGTCAATTGAAGAAAAAGGGAGGAGACACAAATTAGCAAAATTAAATGTCATTAAAACAGACTCCAACAAAATAAAGAATTTCATTAGAGATTTTATGAAAATTTACACTCTTACAAACTAGATAAATCAGATAGAAGATATTCAAAATGTAACTCATCAACAAATTAAATACATAATAAAAAATAACTTAAACAGACCCATTACAAGCAATGAGATTGGGATATAATCAAATGCCCTCAGCAAGGAAAAACCTAGGACCAAGGACATTTACTCTTTAAGTCTACTGAATTTTTATGGAGGATCTTATAACTATTATTATTAATAATAATAATTAATTATTATTAATATTATTATTAAAAATTTTCGCCTCCTCCCCACCTCCCTCCACTCCCCTCCCCCTCCCTCTGCAGTCCAAGGAGCAGTCAGGGTTCCCTGAACTGCGGGAAGTCCATGGTCCTCCCCCCTCCATCCAGATCCAGGAAGGTGAGACTAGGCTCCCCCAAATCCAGTACATGCAATAGGATAAAAACCCAGTGCCATTGTCCTTGGCTTCTCAGTCAGCCCTCATTGTCCGCCAAGTTCAGAGAGTCTGGTGTGATCCCATGCTTTTTCAATCCTTGGCCTTGGTGAGCTCCCATTAGACCAGCTCCGCAGTCTCAGTGCGTGGGCGCACTCCTCATGGTCCTGACTTCCTTGCTCATGTTCTCCCTCCTTCAGCTCCTCATTTGGGCCTTGGGAGCTCAGTCCTGCGCTCCAATGTGGGTCTGTCTCATCTCTATCCATCGCCAGATGAAGCTTCTATGGTGATATGCAAGATAGTCATCAGTATGGCTATAGGAAAGGGCCATTTCAGGCTCCCTCTCCTCAGCTGTCCAAGGAATTAGCTGGGACATCTCCATGGATACCCGGGAAACCCTCTAGAGTGAAGTCTCTTGCTAACCCTAAAATGGCTCCCTTAATTAAGATATCTTCTTCCCTGCACCCCTATCCACCCTTCCTCCATCCCAAACATCCCATTCCCCCAAAGTCTCCCCATCCTCCCCTCCTCACTTTTCTCTCCATATCTCCCCATCACCCCTTACCGGCACCCCAGCCCCACCCCCAAGATCCCAATTTTTCCTGGTAATCTCGTCTACTTCCAGTATCCAGAAGGATAACTATATGTTTTTATTTGGGGGGGGCTCACCTTCTTATTTAGCTTTTCTAGGATCTGGAATTATAGGCTCACTGACCTTTATGTATGTCTAGAATCCACTTATGAGTAAGTACATACCAAATTCATCTTTTTGGGTCTGGGTTACCTCACTCAGAATAGTGTTTTCTATTTCCATCCATTTGCATGCAAAGTTCAAGATATCATTGTTTTTTACCGCTGAGTAGTCCTCTAATATGTATATATTCCACACTTTCTTCATCCATTCATCCATTGAAGGGCATCTAGGTTGTTTCCAGGTTCTAGCTATTACAAAAAAGGCTGCTATGAACATAGTTGAACAAATGCTTTTGTAATATGATAGGGCATCTCTTGGGTATATTCCCTAGAGGTATTGCTGTATCCTGGGTTAGGTTGATCCCGAATTTCCTGAGAAAGCGCCACACTGGCTTCCAAAGTGGTTGCACAAGTTTGCATTCCTACCAGCAAAGGATAAGTGTTCCCCTTACTCCACAACCTCTCCAGCAAAGGCTATCATTAGTGTTTTTTTTTTTTTTATTTTAGCCATTCTGACAGGTGTAAGATGGTATCTCAAAGTTGTTTTGATTTGCATTTCCCTGATCGCTAAGAAGGTTGAGCATGCCCTTAAGTGTCTTTTGGCCATTTGAACTTCTTCTGTTGAGAATTCTCTGTTCAGTTCAGTGCCCCATTTTTTACTTGGGTTAATTAGCATTTTAAGGTCTAGTATCTTGAGTTCTTTATATATTTTGGAGATCAGACCTTTGTCTGTTGTGGGGTGGGTGAAGATCTTCTCCCAGTCAGTAGGTAGCCTTTTGTCTTAATGACTGTGTCCTTTGATTTACAGAAGCTGCTCAGTTTCAGGAGGTCCCATTTATTTAATGTTGCCCTTAATTCCTGTGCTGCTGGGGTTATACATAGGAAGTGATCTCCTGTGTCCATGTGTTGCAGACTACTTCCCACTTTCTCTTCTATCAGGTTCAGTGTGTTCAGATTGATATTGAGATCTTTAATCCATTTGGACTTGAGTTTTGAGCACAGTGATAGATATGGATCGATTTTCATTATTCTACAGGCTGACATCCAGTTTGCCAGCACCATTTATTTTTTTCCCAGTTTATTTATTTTTTTTTATTAAAAATTGCCATCTCCTCCCCTCCTCCTCCCCCTTCCCTCCCCTCCCCTCCACCCATACCCCCACTCCCTCCCTCTCCAGGCCAAAGAGCCATCAGGGTTCTCTACACTATGTTGAGTCCAAGGTCCTCCCAACTCCCCCCAGGTCCAGGAAGGTGAGCAACCGAACTGACAAGGCTCACACAGAGCCCGTCCATGTCATAGAGACCAAGCCCATCGCCATTGTCCTTGGCTCCTCGGTCAGCCTCCACAATCAGCCACCCTCAGAGAGTCCGATTTGGTCGCATGTTCCATCAGTCCCATTCCAAGTGGACTTGGTGGTCTCCCATTAGTTCTGTCCTGCCGTCTCAGTGGGTGAACGCATCCCTCATGGTGCTGACTTTCTTTCTCATTATCTCTCTCCTTCTGCTCCTCATCAGAACTTTGGGAGCTCAGTCCGGTGCTCCAATGTGGGGCTCTGTCTCATCTCCATCCATCGCCAGGTGAAGGTTAAGGCTCACAGTGAGCCGGTCCATGCTGTAGAGTTCACATTCATTGCTGTTGTCCTTGGTTTCTCAGACCTCCTCCACCGTCAGCCACATTCAGAGAGTCCGGTTTGGTCCCCTGTTCCATCAGTTCCATTCCAACTGGACTTGGTGGTCTCCCGTTTGATCTGTCCCACCATCTCAATGGGTAAACGCACTCCTCATGGTCCTGACTTCCTTGCTAATGATCTCCCTCCTTTTGCTCCTCATAGGGACCTTGTGAGCTCAGTCCGGTGCTCCTATGTGGGGCTCTGTCATTTTCTCCATCCAATGCCAGGTGAAGGTTCTATGGTGATATGCAAGATGTTCATGAGTATGGCAATAGGATCTGGACATTTCTGGCACCCTCTCCTCAGCTGCCCAAGGACCTAGCTGGGGGCGTCCTCTGGACACCTGGGAACCCTTCTAGAGTCAAGCCTCTGCCAACCCTAGAATGGCTCCCTTAAGTAAGATTTATAATTCCTTGTTCCCATATCCACCCTTCCTATATCCCAACCATCCTATTCCCCCAAGCTCTTCCCATCCTCCACTTCACACTTTTCTCGCCCCATCCCCCCTCCCCCCATCCCACCCCACCCTATGTTCCCATTTTTTGTCCGGCAATCTTGTCTACTTCCAGTATCCAGGAGGATAACTATATGTTTTTCTTTGGGTTCACCTTCTTATATAGCTTCTCTAGGATTTTTACGAATTATAGGCTCGATGTCCTTTATTTATGGCTAGAACCCAATTATGAGTGAGTACATCCCATGTTCATCTTTTTGGGCCTGGGTTACCTCAATCAGGATGGTGTTTTCTATTTCCCTCCATTTGCATGCAAAATTCAAGATGTCATTGTTTTTTACCGCTGAGTAGTACTCTAATATGTATATATTCCACACTTTCTTCATACATTCTTCCACTGAAGGGCATCTAGGTTGTTTCCAGGTTCTGGCTATTACAAATAATGCTGCTATAAACATAGTTGAACAGATGCTTTTGTAATATGATTGGGCATCTCTTGGGTAAATTCCCAAGAGTGGGATTGCTGGGTCCTGGGGTAGGTGGATCCCAAATTTCCTGAGAAACTTCCACACTGCTTTCCAAAGCGGTTGCACAAGTTTGCATTCCCACCAGCAATGGATGAGTGTACCCCTTACTCCACATCCTCTCCAGCAAAGGCTATCATTGGTGTTTTTGATTTTAGCCATTCTGACAGGTGTAAGATGGTATCTCAGCGTTGTTTTGATTTGCATTTCCCTGATTGCTAAGGAGGTTGAGCATGCCCTTAAGTGTCTTTTGGCCATTCGAACTTCTTCTGTTGAGAATTCTCTGTTCAGTTCACTGCCCCATTTTTTCATTGGGTTCATTAGCATTTTAAAGTCTAGTCTCTTGAGTTCCTTGAGTTTTGAGCACAGTGATAGATATGGATCTATTTTCATTCTTCTACAGGCTGACATCCAGTTTGCCAGCACCATTTATTGAAGATACTTTCTTTCTTCCATTGTATACTTTTAGCTCCTTTGTCAAAAATCAGGTGTTCTTAGGTTTGTGGGTTAATATAAAGGTCTTCTATTCAATTCCATTGGTCGACTTCTCTGTTTTTATGCCAATGCCAAGCTGTTTTCAATACTGTAGCACTGTAATAGTGTTTGAAGTCAAAGATGGTAATGCCACCAGAAATACCTTTATTGTATGATTGTTTCGGCTATCCTGGGTTTTTTGTTTTTCCATATGATGTTAATTACTGTTCTCTCAAGGTCTGTGAAGAATTTTGATGGGATTTTAATGGTGATTGCATTGAATCTATTGATTGCTTTTGGTAAAATTGCCAATTTTACTATATTGATACTCCCAATCTAAGAGCAAGGGAGATCCTTCCATTTTCTGGTGTCCTCTTCAATTTCTTTCTTCAAAGACTTAAAGTTCTTGACAAATAGATCTTTCACTTCCTTGTTTAGAGTTACCCCAAGATAATTTATGCTCTTTTTGGCTATTGTGAAAGGTGATGCTTCTCTGATTTCCCTCTCAGGTTCTTTACCCTTTGTTTATAGGAGGGCAACTGATATTTTGGAGTTGATCTTATATCCTTCCACAATACTAAAGGTGTTTATCAGCTGTAGGATTTCTTTGGTAGAGTTTTTGGGGTCACTTATGTACACTATCATATCATCCGCAAATAAAGAAAGTTTGACTTGTTCCTTTCCAATTCGAATCCCCTTGATCTCCTTATGCTGTCTTATTGCTATTGCAAAACTTTCAAGCACTATGTTGAAGAGAGTGGACAGCCTTGTCATGTTCCTGATTTAAGTGGAATGGCTTTGCGTTTCTCTCCATTTAATTTGATGTTAGCTGTCGGCTTGCTGTAAATAGATTTTATTAAATTTAGGTGTGAACTTTGTATCCCTAACCTCTCCAAGACCTTTGTCATAAAAGGGTGTTGAATTTTGTCAAATACTTTTTCAGCATCTAATGAAATAATCATATGGTTTTTCTCTTTCAGTTTATTTATATAATGGATTACATTGATAGATTTTGATATGTTGAACCAGCCCTGCATTTCTGGGGTGAAGCCTACTTGATCATAATGGATGATTTTTCTAATGTGTTCTTGGAATTGGTTTGCCAGTATTTTATTGAGAATTTTTGCGTCGTTGTTCATGAGTTTGATTGGCCTGTAATTCTCTTTCTTGGTTGAGTCTTTGTGTGGTTTTGGTATCAGGGTAACTGTGGCTTCATAAAAAGAATTTGGCAATGACTCTTCTGTTTCTATATTGTGAGATACATTAAGGACTATATATATTAGTTCTTCTTGGAAGTTCTGGTAGAATTCTGCATTGAAACCATGTGGTCCTGGGCTTTTTTTGGTAGTGAGGTTTTTGTTAACAGTTTCTATTTCTTCGAAACTAACAGGTCTATTTAGATTGTTCACCTGATCTTGGTTCAACTTTGATAAATGGTACTTATGTAAAAATATGCATTTCTTTTACATTTTCCAATTTTGTGGCATACAGACTTTTGTAGTAAGATCTAATGATTCTCTGAATTTCCTCTCTGTCTGTGGTTATGTTCCCCTTTTCCTTTCTGATCTTATTAATTTGTGTGTTCTCTCTCTGCCGTTTGATTAGTTTGGATAGGGGTTTGTCAATCTTGTTGATTTTCTCCATGAACCAGCTTTTTGTTTCACTGATTCTTTGGATTGTTTTCTGTATTTCTATTTTGTTGATTTCAGCCCTCAGTTTGATTATTTCCAGTCTTCTACTCCTCCTGGATGAGTCTGCTTCTTTTTTTCTAGAGCTTTCAGGTGTGCTGTTAAGTATCCAATGTGTGCTTTCTCTGTTTTCTTTAATTGGGCACTTAGTGCTATGAACTTTCCTCTTAGCACTGCTTTCATAGTGTCACATAGGTTTGAGTATGTTGTGTCTTTATTTTTATTAAATTCAAGGAAGACTTTTATTTCTTTATTTCTTCCTTGACCCAGACGTGATCCAGTATTTGACTCTTCAGTTTCCATGAGTTTGTAGGCTTTCTGGGAGTAGCATTATTGTTGAATTCTAGCTTTAATCCATGGTGATCCGACAAGACACAGGTGGTTACTAATATTTTTTTTTGTATCTGTGAAAGTTTGCTTTGTTACTGAGTATATGGTCAATTTTCAAGAAGGTTCCATGAGCTGCAAAGAAGAAGGTATATTCTTTCCTATTTGGATGGAATGTTCTAAAGATGTCTGTTAAGTGCATTTGTTTCATTACCTCTACAAATTATCTTTCTTCTCTGTTACGTTTCTGTCTGATTGACCTGTCCATTGGTGAGAGAGATGTCTTAAAGTCTCCTACTATTATTGTGTGTGGTTTGATGACTACCTTGAGTTCTAGAAGTGTTTCTTTTACAAAAGTGGGTGCTTTTATATTAGAGGCATAGATATTCAGGACTGAGACTTCTTCCTGATGAATTATTCCTGTTATGAGTATAAAATGTCCATCTCCATCTCTTCTGATTGATTTTAGTTCAAAGTCAACTTTGTTAGAAATTAGTGTGGTCACAACCACTTGTTTCTTAGGTCCATTTGCTTGAAAAACCTTTTCCCAACCCTTTACTCTGAGTAGATGTCTGTCTTTGTAGTTGAGGTGTGTTTCTTGTAAACATCAGAATGTTGGATCCTGTTTTCGTATCCAATCTCTTAGCCTCTGCCTTTTTATAGGTGAATTGACTCCATTGATATTCAGTGATATTAATGACCAGTGGTTGTTAACTCCGGTCTTTTTTTTTTTTTTTGGTAGTAGAGTTTGTGTGTTACCCTTCCTTGAGTTGTGCTGGTGAAGGGTTGCTAGATGACTGAGTTATTGTAGGCAGTGTTTCCATTGTTGGATTCCTTGGGTTGTGATTTTCCTTCTATTACTTTCTGTAACGCTGGATTTGTGGCTACATATTTTTTAAATTTGTTTTTATCCTGGAATATTTGGTTTTCTCCATTGATAGTGAACAATAGCTTGGCTGGGTATAGTAGTATCAGCTTCCATTCATGATCTCTTAGTTTCTGCAGTACCTCTATCCAGGACCTTCTGGCTTTTATGGTTTCCATAGAGAAGTCCGGTGTAAGTCTGATAGGTTTACCTTTATAAGTTACTTGAACATTTTCCTTTGCAGCTCTTACTATTCTTCCTTTAATCTGTATGTTTTCTGTGTTGATTATTATATGGTGAGGGAATTTTTTTTTGATCTGGTGTATTCGGTGTTCTGTATGCTTCTTGAACTTTCATAGGAATATCTTTCTTTAGGTTGGGAAACTTTTCTTCTATAATTTTGTTCAATATATTTTCTGGGCCTTTGAGCTGTAATTCTTCTCCTTTTTCTACCCATATTATTCTTAGGTTTGGTCTTTTTATTGTGTCTCAAATTTCCTGAATGATTTGTGATGAGAATTTTTTGGATTTGCTGTTTTCTTTGATCAGTGTGTTTGTTTTCTCTATGGTATCTTCAGAATCTGAGATTCTTTCTTCTATCTCTTGTATTCTATTGGTTATGGTTGTTTCTGTAGTCTCTGTTCATTTACCTAGATTTTCCATATCCAGCCTGCCCTCAATTTGTGTTTTCTTCATTGCTTCCATTTCAGTTTTCAATTTTTGAACTGTTTCCGTTACCTGTTTGATTGTTTTTTCTTGGTTTTCCAGGGTATCATTTACGGATTTACTCATTTCTTCTAACTTTTTGTTATACTTCTCATCCATTTCTTTTTTTTCCAGTTTATTTATTTTTTATTAAAAATTGCCATCTCCTCCCCTCCTCCTCCCCCTTCCCTCCCCTCCCCTCCACCCACACCCCCACTCCCTCCCTCTTGAGGCCAAACAGCCATCAGGGTTCTCTACACTATGTTGAGTCCAAGGTCCTCCCAACTCCCCCCCAGGTCCAGGAAGGTGAGCAACCGAACTGACAAGGCTCACACAGAGCCCGTCCATGTCGTAGAGACCAAGCCCATCGCCATTGTCCTTGGCTCCTCGGTCAGCCTCCACCATCAGCCACCCTCAGAGAGTCCGATTTGGTCGCATGTTCCATCAGTCCCATTCCAAGTGGACTTGGTGGTCTCCCATTAGTTCTGTCCTGCCGTCTCAGTGGGTGAACGCGTCCCTCACGGTCCTGACTTCCTTGCTCATGATCTCCCTCCTTTTGCTCCTCATCGGGACCTTGGGAGCTCAGTCTGGTGCTCCTATGTGGGGCTCTGTCATTTTCTCCATCCAATGCCAGGTGAAGGTTCTATGGTGATATGCAAGATATTCATGAGTATGGCAATAGGATCTGGACATTTCTGGCACCCTCTCCTCAGCTGCCCATTTCTTTAAGGGAGTTTTTCATATCCAGTTTAAGGGTCTCTATCGCTTTCATAATGTCAATTTTTTCCACTTCTTCTAGATTAGGGTGTTCAAGTCCTGCTGTAAGATCATAAGGTTCTGGTTTTTTCATGTTGTTTTTCAGATTGTTGGAGGGATTCTTGCCTTGGCACCTGCCCACCTCTTCCTTCAAATGTTCTCCGATAGTTCTTCTGGTACAGGATTTTTGCCCCTTGTTTGGCAGGTACCCCTCCGATGAGTCTTCTATTACAGGATAAGCGCTTCTTGCTGGGCAGGTACCTCACAGACAAAAGGCCCAGCTTGCCACCTGCAAGCTGAGTGAATCAGTGGAGCTCCTGTTACTCACCACCGGATCCCAGCCCCAATACAGGCCAAGCTGGGGGTTCTTGTGGCCCCGGAGGAGGGGAGGGGTACCTTAAGGACACTGGGATGGGATATTAAGAGAAGGGCAGTAGCTGCAGGGAGAAGCCCCTGCAGAATGACCAGAAAGATTAGGGGGTCGACGAATATCTGTGCTCTGAGACCCGGGCTTCTGCAGCCGGCCAGTCAGAAACACACTCACCCTTCTGATGGGTTACAGAATATTGGCTCTTTGCTGGGCAGGTACCTCACAGACCCTTATAACATTTCTTAACTTGTTCCATAAGTAGGTAGTGAAGCAACACTAATTCTTTCTATAAAGCCATTATTATTCTGAAACCAAAATCAGATAAAAATACAAAAAAAAATCTAACTTATTTTCTTAAAGCTTGCATTTATAATATTTGACCGATATAATGTCATTGATTAGTAATAGAATGAGACTTGATTTTATGAATAAAAACGTTACTAGTAAAACTGATAAGCTTCCTTTAAGAAGCCCACATTTATGTTCCATAAGATTCTTTATCCTAATTGCCTTCCCTTCTCTTGGCTCTTGTATTTAAAGACTATGTTAAAAAATATCTTTGTCAAACTTCTTTACTTCATGCTGGCTAGTCCTATGATGTGGGATTTTCTTCTGTATATGTGCAGCTTTTATTGGATAATAAATAAAGCTATTTAAGTCAATGGTTTAGCAGAATAATGTTAGGTGGAAAATCCAAACAAAGATATATAGAGAGAGTAGGCAGAGTCAGAGTCAGAGATGTCGTGCAGCTGTTGAAGGAAGAAGATTCCAGAACCTTGCCCAGTAAACCTCAGCCTTGTGGTCATACACAGTTTAATAGAAACGGGTTAATTCAAGATGTAAAAGCTATTTAGAAATACATCTGCATCATTGGCCAAGCAGTGTTGTAATTATATTTAGGCTTGCTTTTCCTACTTCTGTTTGTCTGGCCAGGGACCCCCTGACTCTTAGAAAAGCAATTTCCTAGAGATATTGCTATTCAGTTCCTGGGTCCAGTGGAATCAGATGTTGTTTACTTGGGAGAAACTAACCTCTCTTGCTGTGATTACTGAAGAAATTACTACCTAGAATAGCATATTATAGAAACAAAATACATTAGCTATGAAAACATTTATACTCTTTCTTGATTCTAAAATTGCAAAGTTACTTTTTGTTTCTCACACTCTCTTCCTATAGGTAATCACAGCTACTCCAATTTAACCACTTTCTGTAAGTTAATGGCCTCCATTAAGAAAAATTTCTGCTAGCCTTTTCTTCCTTCTCAACACTATATAGTAGCCTCTAACACTTTTCAGTTTTCTTCGTGAAACTTTAATCTTCTATATTCTACTCTGAATTCTCATTAGATAATGTTTTGAAGCAAAGCTTCAATATACTTTAAGACCAAAATAGGCTAGTTTTTTACCTAATATGTTCATATAATATGGAAGCTTAAAAATAAAGCAGATGTGCTAATCATTACACTTAATGGTCTGATGATGTCTCATCTAGGTTGGGTAATGTTTCCTGATACTGATAGAGAAATATAGATTCCTATGGAATGCTCCATGATCAGTTAATAGTTGATATTAATGGGCTTTGGTTATGTGATTCAAGAAGGTAACAATCCCAAATATACACTGCATGGGTAGATGTCTAAGATCTTAGAAGGTGACTATCACTGTTGTGACATAATTTTTTTTGTACACTGTGAGGATGTATCATTCTGATTGATACACAAAGGATGTTAGCAGGAGTCACAAGGAGATTCCAGGAAAACAGATAAAGCATCAAGGGCCTTACAAATAAAGGTAATTTAGCCATGTAAAAGAAGTAAATTTAAAGATATGAGTTTACTTAAGTTATAGAGCTAGTTAGAAATAATCTTAAGCTATTGACCATGATTTCATAGTGAATAAGAAGTCTGTGCTTGGTGATTTGGGAGCTGATGGGAAGGACAGCTAGATATCCAAGGTTGAAGATACTAGACAGATATATAACATCTGATTCAGGAAAAGATTTTTTTCTTCTTTCTTTTCTTTGAGATATACAGGCAAAAATTATAAATATAGTTTAGACTCAATACAAAGTAGAAAGTAAAAATTATTTACCAGAAGTGACATTTAGAGAGGTAGTTTCATCTATAAGAACATTTTTATCTCTGATGTTTATTTCTTTAAAAACAAATTTAAAAAAGATAGTACCATAGGTATACAAGGGAAGATTTACTTTTTGATCATTATTGCCATTCAGCCTTTCTTACTCTTCAAAGAGATAGAAATATAAAATTTTAACTATTTTTCTTTGACTGAGTACATGTCTGTTTATGGCAATGGTTTTCTTGTAATTTTCTATATGTGTCATTTTAGGTAATAAGAACTGAGTAGCAAAAATCTATGGCTAATTTATATGGGCAATTTCATAAAATGTTGTAACATACTATTTTGGAATTTGATTAATTTAAATGTATATATGAATAAAAACATTTGTGGTATGTATTAAGAGGCCTGGTATACACATACTGCCTTATGAACTTATTCTTACCTTCTTGAAATATTTTTAAATGGAGACTTAGAGTCTATAAAATATGTCTCATAAAATGATGTGCTTTAAACACAGTGGCAGGAGATATATTATCCTGTTGAGCAGGTATTTTAAGAGAAACTATTGACATCTAATAGCCTTTACTATCGGAGCTAGTAAATTAGTTTAATTGGCAAAGTACTTGTAATAGAAAGAAACATCTCACCTAATCCCCCCCCCACACACACACACATAAAATTTGGGCATGGTGGCATGTGTCTTTAAGCTTCATTTCTTTGGTAGCACACTGTAAGGTTAGCCAATCAGTAAGATCCAGTTAGTGAGAGACCCTGTTCTCAAAATGTAAGGTGGAAGGAAATGTAGAAAGATACCCAGTATCAAGCCCTTGCCACCACAAGCATATGTACACATACATAAACACATAGATACACACACCAAAAAAATAAGCAAAACAGCATTTGTTAGAGTCACAGGACAAAAGTTTCATTAAGCTCCAAAGCATAAAATTTCGACTCAAATTCTAGAAGCATTTTCTTCTAAAACAGATTCTAAAAAGATTTTTAAGTTTTTATTTCATTTGCCTAATCATATCATTAAAAACATGAGAAGTCATAAAAAGTAATTCAATGTTGATGAACTCTCTGTCATGTACATTACAATCCTTTTATTAAATTAATTTATGTGGCTACTAGGACTATTCTTAATATACAAATTATTAACATAAAATTGTTTTAAATTATTATTTATCTTTCCTACCAACCACAGTTCTCTCTCTCTCCCCCTCCTCTTACTTCCTCTTGCCCATCCCCCATTTTTATTTTTACTCTCTCCTTCACCAGCTGACAGAAACAATCTTCTGTCTGCAATCATGTCCAGAACATCCAACTGTTTCATAAAGTGTTAGAAATCTATGTTTTTTTTATACAAATATTCTCTTAAACTGTAAGGATACAAACAAAATAACTATGTAAAAGAATTTATTGGACTTGGTATACAGAAGACTAATAGAGTAGTTTTTAGAAACCTAACTTCTCTTGAGAAATATTTCCTTTACTTCATGTGTTATCAGTGCAGCATTGCATGTTTGACTGATTTTTTACTTATTCATGGGAAATAAAGCCTCAGGCACAAATAGGTCAGTGTTGACTCAAAATACTGAAACGTTAATCTGACTCTCCCAGATACTTACTCATTCACATAAAATGCTAAAATGACACCATTTCATTTTCACTATTGCCCTTGAACTATAGCATATTCACAGTGATAGGTGCTTCCAATCAGCCAACCTCCATCAACACTGTTTCCAATTGTTGAGGAGTACCACAGTGATGCAACTTTTTCAATTTTTTAATTCATTTTACATACCAACCCCAGTTTCCCCTCCCTCATCTCCTATTTCACCTCACTCCCCTGCAAGCTGCCCCCATCCACTCCTATGAAAGGGTAAGCCACAGTCAAGCACCAGGCCAATCTCCAGGAGTCCAGTCAGAAGTATTATATGATCAAGGGGGAATCAAGATCAAAACATGGAAAACCACAGAGAAAGCTGACCCAAGCTTATGAGAACTTACAGCCTCTAGGACCAACAGCTAAGGAGTGGGCATGAGATTGACATAGGCCCTCTGTAAGTGGATAACTGCTCTGTAGCTTTTTATGTTTGTGGGACACCTGGTAATGATACCAGAATCTATCCTTGGTATAAGAACTGGAGATTTGGAGCTTATTCTCTATGGAGGGATACCTTGCTAAGCCTTGATACAGAGGGGAGGGGCTTGGTCCTGCCTAAAATTAATGTGCCAGGCTTTGTTAATATAAGATTTTTAAAAACACAATGCATATAAAATTATAAACATGTTTGTTAAATACCTGTTAAATTTTATTTTCATGTTCAAATTTCAGGAGACACAATACAAGAAACACTAATATCTAGAGTCTAGGTAAGTTTGTATACAATCTTAAGGGCCATTTTAATGCCAAGCTTATTAATTACTTTTGACCCTACCAGTGACTGGGCTAGGCTTAATTTGGTAACTTTATGTGTTCTACTTTACTCCAAAAATACAAATTTTTGAATATACAGATTTAGGATTAAAGATTGCCTAAATCTATGGAAGAAATAATCAACAGTCTAGCAAAAAAAATGAGAAATGATAAACATAAATAAAAGCTTTATTATTTTTGCCTATTTGATAAAAACAACCCATCACTATTAACAACTGTGCAGGCATATATTTTTTACATGGACTTACATTTTTATATTCTTTGTGTAGATGAAAGTTTCTGTCCCAACCGGTCCTGATGCCATTCAGTCCCAAAGAAATACACAGAGGGTTATAGAAACTATAAACTGTTTGTTCTATTAACTCAAGTTTATTATTAGCTAGCTCTTTCAATTTATATTAACCCATAATTCTTATCTATGTTTAGGCATGTGGCTTTGTACCCTTTCGCATTAAGGCATTCTCATCTTGCTTCCTCTGCATCTTGCTAGTGACTGACCCAGAATTCTCTAAGTCTCTTCACCCCATCTATACTTCCTGCTTGGCTACTGGCCAATCAGGATTTTATTAAACTAATACTTGTGACAAATCGTTACAGCATAAAAGAACATTATTCTACAGGACTTTGTATAGTAATGTTGGCTTAAAAATGAGTGGTCCGGTAAATTATCAATGCTAAATTTATCCATTTCATATTGATTTAAATTATGAGAAGAAATTTAAAGGAAAATAAATGCTAAATGTTTATTAATCATTTTCTTTTCCTTCCAAGCCTGTGATGATTAAGTTTCATTGTTAGTTGGACTAGGTCTGTGAGGGCATACCCAATAAGTGTTTACTAAGGAGAGAAAACTCTACCACAGAGTAGGAAGAACTGTCTGGTGGTAGTCAAGATATAAGGAATTTAAAACAAAATACAGGAGTGCTTGCTTGGTTCCTTGTTGCTTTGTCTATATACCATATTGTTACCATCCTTTGCTTATACTGGGTCCTAACTTCTTCAGCTTTCCTGTGTGAATTGAGGACCAGCAACCATACCAGAATCTTTCAGGCTTCGAAAGCAGACTGGGGGTAGCTGAGATAACCAGGTTCTCATCATCTCCACCATATAAATTGTTATGTTGGACTACCTAGCTCTTATTATGTAAACCAAATCTAAAATTTTTGTAATATATATTCATTATTATTTATATTACTTTCCGGCATGCTCAGTAATCAAAGGCCAAAATGAGAAGACAATCATTTTAAATAAAGGTAGTTTCTAAGTGTCTGTAATGATAAAAATGTACATGTCTAACAAACTTTGGTTTGTTAATTGATTTGAAGAGAAATACATAAATAAATGAGAAAAAATGCTCATGAAGTTGGAAGGGAAAAGAGAAGGGGAGAATGAGTAAATAATCAGAGGGTAGATTTGCTCAAAACACATTTACATATATGGAATCCTTAATAAATCAAAAATAACCTTAAAACATGTTTTCTAAATTCTCTAAATAAAAAGATGAGAAAATATTATGAAATTTAAAAACAGCTATGAAGGTAATGGATATAAAATATAATTTTAGTTATGAGGGTTAATGGGAAAAATAAATGCTTTTAGATAATGGATGATTTTATAGGTCTATTTTATCATGATTTAAGTTGTCATTGCAAAATAGAAATGGCTATTACTGGGAAAAGGCACCATGACCAAGGCAACTTATAAAAGTGACTTGCCTACAATTTCAGATCGTTAGTCCATAATCATGATGGCATGGAGCATAATGACTGCCACGTAGGCATGGCATTGCAACTGTAGCTGAGAGTTTATATGTGACCTGAAAGTTACAGGCAGAGAGAGACTGATATTAGGTCTGACATGGGCTCTTGAAACCTCAACACCCATCCCCAGTGACACACTTCCTCCACCAATACCACATCTTTTAATCCATTCTAAACAGTCTACCAACTGGGAACCAAACATTCAAATATATGAGCCTATGGGGGGATCATTAAAACAATCATTTAAAAAAGACATTAGGAAATATTAGAAGGTGAAATTCTGTCACAAGGTTTATGAAAGTTGAAACCTAAAAGTAGTATAGATTTATTTAAAATTCCTATTTTTCTTAACCTTCTTCTAAGTGTTATACAGTAGCTAAATGTTAAGCAACAGTACATCCCTCAATACTTATGGAACTGACTTTCTGGATGTTCAATAATAATCCTTTAGAGCAAATACTATGCATATATAAAGGCTAATAGGACAGCCAATATGTTGTCCTATGCTCATGCATCTTCATTGGCCAAGTGACAGGATACCACAGAAATAAGTAATAATTTTATAAATGGAATTTGTCTTTGTATTTTAGTTAGTATCTCTGCAAATTTTCTACCTTATATTTTATTATACCTTATTTAGGATTTAATGAGGTTTTTGTCTTCCAATTTCAGTTCAAACAGCTACCTTTCAAGCATAAGCTAAGACACACTTGTCCTTACATCAGACAGATTGAGACTTGCATTGGTAGGGTCTACATTCCCATTCATAATGAAAAAATTTCAAAAGGGAGTTTACTGTGGAAGATAAATAAGATTTATTTCTTGAACAACCTTTAAATCCCTCTTAACATTGTTTTTTATATAGTAATCCTTAAACTTATGCTGTTAAATCTAGTTTTTGCACAGTATGTTACTAAGCTAGATTGACCACTACTTCCCTGTCTAATATCTGATAACTTTTCATCAACCACTTGATAATTAAGTTTTGCTTCTTCTTTACCAAGAATATTTTTAGGTTTGTTTATTAAGAATACTCTGTACTTGTAATTTAATGAGCTCTTGGTAAAATTTCACTACTCATTCTTTTTTTTTTTTTTTGGTTTTTCGAGACAGGGTTTCTCTGCAGCTTTTTTAGAGCCTGTCCTGGAACTAGCTCTTGTAGACCAGGCTGGCCTCGAACTCACAGAGATCTGCCTGCCTCTGCCTCCCGAGTGTTGGGATTAAAGGCGAGCGCCACCACCGCCCGGCCCTCACTACTCATTCTTTTATAACTGCTTTTCAGTTACAAATCCAAGGATAAATTTGCTATATTCAGAGGTTAGTTCAGCCTGTCTTCCTCTGGTTGTGATAATCTTGACTTCTATTTCTACAATTTGTGGTAAAAATGTCATTATTTTGAGAAGCATTAGAACAAAATTTTTTCTTTAGGAAAAGCTGTGTCTAGCGTCCACTAATAGAGCTATTTCTTTTAAAGTTATAGAAATGGCAACATAGAAAATTTGAGTAGTTCTCTATTTGCCATAAATAATGGGACTCATAGATAAGAATATAAGAAACAGTGTTAAGGATAATCTGGTTTGAGATAGGAAAGATGGTGTTTGAGTCTCTGTTACTTAGTCACAATTAGATCAAGTATGACTTTCAAGAAAATGAGTAGCTTTACAGCATCTACATCATTTATCTTTTGAGAGTAATACCTCTTCCACCTCTTCCACAGGATTCCCCGAATTCTACCTAATGTTTGGCTATGGGTCTCTGCATCTGTTTCCATCAATTTCTTAGTGAATCCTCATGCATAACAGTTAGGCTAGGCAATGATCTATGAGTATAACATACATAATCACAAATCATCAGTTCAATGATATTTTTTAACTTTTTGCACATCATGTTTGTTTTCTACCCTAGGCCTCTGGGCTTTCTAGCCTCTGGGTCCTGGTCCTTCAACACTGTCAGAGGTGGGCTTGTGCTCTTAGTATGAGTCTCAAGCTGGACCAATCTTTGGTTGACCACTCCCATAATTTCTTTGCCACCCTCATTCCTGCATGTCTTGTATGCAGGGCAAATGTTATGTCTGAGTTTATGTGATTGGATTGTGGCCAAGAACTTCACAAGAAAACTTACAAAATGAATTAACTGGAACCCCTAGGGGTTCACAGAGACTGACCTGCCAAGTAGAGAATTTGCATGGGACTGACCTACACTTTCTGTGCAAATATAACAGTCCTCTTCTTGTGGAAATCCTAACAAAGGGAGCAGGGGCTGTCTCTGAATCTTTTACATTCTTTTATGATCCCTTCCTCCTACTGGACTGCCTCATCCAATCTTAATAACAAAGAAGGTCCCTAGTCTTACTGCAACTTATTATGCCATGGCTGAATGATATACATTGGAGGTATGCACTTCTCTGAAAAGAAAAAAGAAGGAATGCATGGTAGGGTGAAGGTTGAGGGGAGTGACTTGGAGAAGAGCATGGTGGGAAAACTGATCAGGCTAAGAAAATTAATGAAATCATTAGTTAATAAAAAGGAATACTTCATATGGAATATAGAGAAGTAGACTATTTTAAAAAGATAGTTATACTCAGTTCTGGGGTTTCTTAATAATGCTTAAGTTTTAGGGATCTACACTTACTTTTTTTTTTTTTTTTTGGTTTTTCGAGACAGGGTTTCCCTGTAGTTTCTAGAGCCTGTCCTGTCTACACTTACTTTTAAAAGAATATTAAAAGTCTTTTAAAAAGTAAAACTAGCTAGATATCTTGGCACATATCACTAATTCCAGGATTTGGGAAGCAGAGGTAGGTAGAACAATAGGTGTTCTGGGCCATCCTTGTCTACATAGTGACTTGAAGAATGAAATTAACTTAAAATTTAAAAAAATAAAGAATATGTTTAATAAAAATTTAAACTGTTCAGTTCTCTTTTTTGCAACAATATATTTAAAAAAATCACTATACTACTAAGAACTAGTATATACCATGCGGATAAAATCATGGACGAAACAAAAAAATCAATATTTTAGAATATAGAGTTTAGTAAAAGATAAATAATCAGTCAATCAAGTGTAAAATTCTCGTGCTGATAATTTCTAGAGAAGAAAAGCATGAAGTGTGGACAAATGCAGGAGTATAACAGAGTAGGTGGAAAAGTGTTATCTTGCCTTCTTTGCTTAATCTTCTATATTTGCTTAATTGTTCATCCATTTTAGATGATATTCTAAATTCTTTCTTTATTCATTTATTTATTATGGTTTATTTTGGATACAAGGTATCATTATGTATTTCAGACAGACTTGAATCTTATGTTGTAGCTCAAGGTGGCCTCAAACTCTCAATATTCCTGTCTTAGCATCCCTAGAATGTGAGAAATTTTCATTTGCCACTGTTACAAATCTATATGACTATAATATAACATCCCGTCTCAGTCTATATGAAAAGATAAAAAGAATTAAAAGTAAACAATATGTACATGTTTGATCCAGATTGAGAAGAAAAGAAGACATACTACGGATGAAAGAATTGTTTAGCTTGTGTCACTTCCATCAATGCTCATGCACTGTTGGCCACCTCCCACTCTCTCCAAATACAAAGATTTGATACAAGAAAGTCTCTTCTATTTTCTTTTTTTACTTTATTTTTTAAGATTTATTTATTTATTATATATACAGTATTCTCAGTACTCTGTCTGTATGTATGCTCACAGGCAAAAAGAGGGCACCAGATCTCATTACAGATGGTTGTGAGCCACTATATAGTTGCTGGGAATTGAACTCAGGACCTTTGAAAGAGCAGGCAGTACTCTCATCCACTGAGCCATCTCTCCAGCCCATCTCTTCTATTTTCCTCCAAGGCCTTGAATATGTGAATCTTTTGTCATTAAGTTTTTCTTCCCAGTTTTATGATGAGCAGTACCAATCTGAAAGTATGTTGAAAAAAAAAGAATGTTTTTAGATCTAGTTCTCAAAGCAGGCCCCCATTAGTAAGAAACTTCATATGTTCCCTAAGTCTATTGTGGTTTCTATTTTAAAAAAAGTCTTGCACAGTGCTAGAAATTTAGGTTTGGCCCTAAATTTTGTGTATCAATTATATAATACATCAAGATAAAACTAAACTTTGTTCCTCCTCACTTTGATTTTCTGACCAGATTATATTTAAAAAAAAAAAAAAAACTATTCTCTTGCAAGCTTGAAGCATTTTCACCAGTTGTTACATATTTCTTATGAAGTAGATAAATTTCATTTTTCCTACTGGTTTAACAATAAACCATGGCTTCTATTTTATAATACCCTATTTTCGATTTTGTTCTAAAGCAAGAACACAAATTTCTGTTAATATTTAAAAAACATTTGTATACAACTATAAAATAATTTATGATTCTTATTGCTTTTGTTTTTCATTTATATGAATTAGTCTTACTATATACATTTGTCTATTTATTAAAATTTATAACAAATAATCTACGTATGGTGGCATATGCCTTTAGTTCCAGCACTTGGGTTCAAGAGGCAGGATGATCTCTGAGGTTAAGATCAGCCTGATATACACAGTGAGTTCCAAAACATTTAGAGACAGAGAAACCCTGTCTCGAAAGGCAAGAAAGGCAAAAAAAAAAAAAAAAAAAAAACACAATTTTTTTCACATATTTTCCTCAAAATTTCTTGATTCTTTCTCTGTATTCTCTTAATTTATAAAAATTATTGCCCTGGCTAATTTTATATCAATTTGACAGAAGCTAGAGTCATAGGAAATAATGGAACCTCAACTGAAAAAAAAATGCCTCCATAATTCCAGCTCTAATACATTTTCTTAATTAGTAATTGATGGAGGAGTCTTATCACACTGGGAGCATTGCCACCCTCAGGCTGATGGTTTTGGGTTCTAAAAGAAACCAGGCTGAGCAAAGCCACAGAAGTAATCAGTAAACAACATTCCTTCATGGCCTCTGCATCATCTCCTGTCTCCAGAATCCTGCCCTGTGTGAGTTCTTGTCCTGATTGTTTTTGATGGTGAGCAGTAATATGAAAGTGTAAGACAAATAAACCCTTTCTTCTCCAAGTTGTTTTAGCCATGGTGTTTTGTGATAGCAATAGTAACTCTAACTAAGACAAGATATTTGTTTCTCTGAGATAAAAGTAATGCATGAGTACTGGAAATTAACTTTCTATGTATGCATGAATTCTTGTGAAAGAACATTTTATATCTTACATGATTAATGTGTGTTTTGTTAATTCTTTAAGATTTCATACATTGTATTTTGATAATATTCTTATTCTGCCCAATTTGCTCACATCTACCTCGTATTTCATACCCACCCAACGTTTTTCCTTTCTTACAACTTAAACTCATTAAGTCCAATTGGTACTATACATATATACTTTTATATATGTGACCACCTACTTGACCATGGTTGACCTACCAGGAGCTACACTCTTTGAGAAAACTGACTGTGCCAATTCTGCCACTTATCAATTACCAATAGTTACTAAGCCGTGGCCTACCTTCCATCTGTGTTCTGCAGTTTTTTCTGGCTGGAGCTCACATGAGTCCCATGCATTCTGTCAAAACTGCAGTGAGTTCATATCTCTAACTGCCCTGGAAAACTCTCATTCTTTGTATTTTAATTTAATTAAAAAACATCATAGCATTTTAAACATATACTAAATTGTTTCACTTTTTATTTTTAACTATCTAAATGATTAAAAATCAAAGACCATATCTTATTCATTTTGTCATTGACAAAAACACAGAAGATATTTAATACACAAATTTAAATTGAAGACTAGAATTCATTTGTCGGCCAACATAGTCAATACTTATTTTTAGCTTAAAAATATCTCTAGCACGTAATTCTTTCAATCATTGGGAAAATTCCCATACCCTTTACCTAGTGAATTATTAAAGCTGGTTTGATTCAGGATCACCAAAAATACCTTAAAATTTGGTCTACATCCATGAAAACACCACTGATATGACAATTCAATTATGCTTTAAATATACAGCAAAAGACTTGGAAGGGAGAGAGAAATATGAGCTTGAAACTCAGTTTGGTGAGACAACTGTAAATAATGATTTCCTAATTGTTAAGCTGAAACTTTCAATACACTTTTAATTGGGATGACTATGCCATATATCAAGTGGTGGCTTATGGAAAGAAGTTATTCAATTCTTGATGGTTCCCTGCTCTGGTTCACATTTTCAGCTGTACTACTTACAATAAATTTCCCTTCTTCCTTTTTTCCTTCCTTCCTTCCTTCTTTCCTGTCTATAGTTGTGTTCATATTCCTATAATTCTCCTCCTTCACTGCACTGTCTAATCTTCTATAATCACATTGCTGTTGCTTTCCTGTTGCATTACATGTAGTGAAAATGGGACATGTACTATTCATTGGGGATTTCAGAGGATTTTTATTACCATCCATGGGAAAATCAACAATTTGTTTCCATACCTTGGTAAGTATTGGTAATACTTAAAATCTAGAAATGTATACTCAGATGTGGCATGAACTCTGATTGGTCTTAATAACAAAAACCCAGAGTCAGATGTTAGGAGGCAAAAGCTGAATGATCAGAGAAGCAGATCAGCCAGCCACTAGTTCTAACCTCTATGAAATCCTCAGACTGAGTGGAGTATTCTCTCTCTACAAGTCCTAAGACTGAATTCCTTGATCTCCTCTCCTCTCTTCTGCCTTACATTCCTGTCTCTGCCCAGTCATATCCCTTCCTATCTCTAACTTCGTTGTGCTGGGATTAAAGGTATGAGCCATTACTGCCTGTCTCTGTTTCTCTTTTAGACTGGATCAATTTTGTGTAGCCCAGAGTGGTCTTGAACTCATAGAGATCCAGCTGCCTCTGCCTCCCAAGTCCTGGGATTAAAGGTGTGTGCCACCACTGCCTGAGATTTATGGTTAACTAGTGTGGATAGCTCTGCACTCTGATCTTTAGGCAAGCTTTATTTGTTAAAGCACAAACAAAATATCACTACACTCAATTCTTCTGGTAATCATTTATGTTCATAAGAAAAGGCTCCTAGATCCCATTGAGAAAATAAGTAGTTATGAGATACATGTTGATTATTTCCATTTTATGTTAAAATTTCCACTGGGAGATTATGGTAGATTTTATTATTATGCACTATTACTCTTTATTCCTATAAAGATTATGTATCCCCACTTATTGCTATCTATATTCCAGACATGAAGTAATTGAATTGGAACTTATACTGAAAACTCCTCCCTAAGAACTTACTTTCATAGTATCAGGAGCCACTATGCAAGCTCTCATGGCACTAAAGCAAGACACCTTTACATTATAACAATAACTCGCCTAATAAAATACACTCAGTAATTCTATAGCAGTACTTTTAGCTTGGAGGTAATGAACATCTTTTATAACAATAACTCGCCTAGTAAGATATACTCAGTAGTTCTATAGTAACACTTTTAGCTTGGAGGCAACAAACATCTGTCTAATTGTACTTAAACCCACTCTATATGAAATTCATATCTGCTGCTATAAATATAACTATGTACCAGTAGCTAGAGAGGCCATAGAATCTATAGGAAAAACTACTATTGGCACTTTTCTTAATCCAGTATAATTTCTAACTACATTCTAAACACTTATACACTTACATAAATGTAGTTCTTACTCCTCATCCAGGAAGCTTCCCTTTCACAACAGGCAGAAACCATTACAGAAATCCGCAACTGGTCAAAATGTAGAGAATTACTTGGTCTCAATCCCCAATTCATTTATTTCTGCTCTTAAGGTACAGGGATCATAACAAAAGAAACAATGGAGAGATTATAAGTGCCAGAGGATCAGGATGTCTAACTCTAGATATAATGTCTTCATGACTTGACAGGGAAGTTTCACACATGAAATCTCAACTATATGGTTGCTTAAAGAAGACCTGTATAATGATACCAGACAGCATGCTGATGTGCATGGAGGAAATTTCATAAGTCCCCACCCCTATATAAAGTGCTATTGAAAGAAGTAGAATCAGTTCTCTATAAGCACATGTCCCCGATACATTATTAAATTTCTACTATACTGTAAATATTCCTAAACACATGTATATAAGAGCAATACTAAGTGGACTTAGTGAGGTGTGTGTGTGTGTGTGTGTGTGTGTGTGTGTGTGTGTATTGTTAAACCAAGCAACAATAAACAAAAAAGAGGTAAAGAATTTAAGAGGATCTGGAAAGAAGACATGGGAGGTGTTAGAGAGGATTTGTGAAAATGATATAAATATAGAACTCATATATGAAATTATTAAGTAATGTTTAAAGGTAAATTTGAATACCTTATGAGAAAAAATAAAGGCATAACTAGCAAAAGATATCCTGTTCTTAATATCAAGAACAGGAAAGGTAAACTTAATATAATGCTTTGAGTAGCAAAATCCAATTAAGATAGTTATTACTTAGCCTTCACAAAAGACCAAATCTAGGACATACATGATCACAAATGTCACAAGAGTTATTAAAAATATTTAGCATGTTTAAGTCATTGTCAGAATAACCTTTAAGCTAATTAAAATAACTTTGCAGGAACAGACTGAGGCAATGGATGGTATAACAGAAACCTAATAAGTTCAAACTACCTCTAAGTATAGTAAAAAGGCATATTTTGAAAACAATTTTAAGGGAAACTCTTGGTACATTAAACTCACTAGAGTAAAGCAAAACATGCTTTTATGTCCTTATATGTGGCTGAGACTTTTGCTAGAAAAAAAGCAATTTCTATAAGGTAGAAGCAAGAACAAAGAATTGCCTGAAATATCCTCCTCGTAAGCATAAATGAAGTAAAAATAAAGAAAAATTCCAATCTAGAAATTTGTTCAATAAAATTTTATGTTGTGATTGTGGTATTTGCATTATATATAGCTATTTTTTCCTGCATATATATATATATATATATGTATGTATATGTATATATACATATTATATGCATGACTGGTGCCCATGGAGGCAGGAATAGGGTATTATGGTTCCTAAAAGTAGAGTTAAAGATAGTTGTAGTTGTCTTTTGGTGCTGGCACTTGAGCTAGGATCTTCTAACAGCTATTGATCTTAACTGTTGATCTGTCTCTTTACCATATAATAGAATTCGTATTAAAGTTGTGTTTTCCTACTTGAAGAATGGGTCTCCCATACAAGCACTAACCAGGCCCAACTCTGCTTGGATTCTGAGATAAGATGAGATCAGGCACATTCAGGGTAGTGGGCCATAGATGTGGCTCAGAGGTTAAGTGCATTGATTGCTCTTCCAGAGAGAGGTCCTGAGTCCAAATCCCAGCAACCACATGGTGGCTCATAACCACCTGTAATTAAATATTGTGCCCTCTTCTGGCTTGTGGGGACATGTGTAGGCAAAATACTGTATACATAATAAATAAATACATCTTATTTAAAAAAGAATGTTTCTCTGATCTAGTTGTACTCATTCAATGTCCAGAAGAGTAGAAAGTATGTCTTCAATTCAGTTTCTTGTTTTAATGAATATCTCCATGTAGACTTGATAGAAAGCATAGTCCATGGTATTTAGCATTAAGTTTGATATGTAATTTAGTGGTTTCTTAAATTCATATATATATATATATATATATATGAATATATATATTACAAGAGGAAGCAAAGTGAAAGTGATCACCAAGTTGAAATATGATTCAGTGTGCATTTTCTACTTATCTATTTACTTTTTTTCAGTGAATGTCTTTATACATCCTTTCTTGTTCATATTTGATTCACAGTGTCTCTGATGACCCCATTTCTTATCTCAATGATGTTGGACTGGGCAATATTATTTATTTTACCCAATTGATTTGACTTCTGAGTAGAAACTGTATTACCTGCCAGATTCTTGTACTTTTCTTTTCATCACAGAAATAATATTTTTCTGAATGTGCTATAGTCAGGGGCTACTTTTTTATCTAGATGAAGAAAGTACAAAGCAGAGTGACAACTGACCAATAGCTGAATTAAGTATGAAAAACAAATATTTGTTTTAGGACATTGATATTTGGGGTGCTTTATTTAAAAGATAGGATGATATTGTCTAAATTTTCAATGATTACAGAAATGCTTTCAGATAAATAGCAAAATATATTGGAATAATGAATGAAAATTATATTAAGATTGAATAATACTGAAAGTGACAAATTTCTTCTTGTATAATGATCAGTAACTGTCATTGGTGAAAAAAATCATACCAGCTGAATTTTATCACATAAGAGTATGGAAAATGGGAATATGAAATAAATTATCTACAAAGGAAATTATAGAATTAATTGAATTTATAATGATACCAAGTAAAATACTTAGATATGAGCTTAATGCTTACTTCTTCAATTAAGCTTATATCTAAGATGTTGATGTAATAAATAGAAAACACAAGCAAATGGTGAAGTCTTGAGTTCATAGTTTAGAATATTAAATATCATTTAAAATGCCCCAACTTCCCAAAGCAAGTTACAGATTCAATTCAATACTTATAGAAATCACAATAATTTTTTCTTGCAAGATTGTCAGGTAGCTAGTTATGAATGAGTAGGCATGGGGCTTGCGATGTAGCTCAGTTGGTAGGGTTGGTGGCAGGAATGTGAGTTGTGTCACATGACACCATGCCCAGGGACTTTGGGCCTCAAAGAGTTGAGCAAGATAAATATTACTGGAAAAGCAGAATTCCCTTTTTGCAAAATTCTAGGCTTGTTTATAAAATGAGTTCCTATATAGACTTAGAAGGAACTTGAGGACAATTTTTCTAGAATTCGAGTGGAAAAGACACAGGGCACACAATCTTTAAATCGTGTAGGAATTGGGAAAATGGAAAAGAAGAATAATAAAAATCACCACTTTTGAAGTAGGTTTAGCAATGGAAGTCTTCATGCATATATAGAAAGTGGGGAGGGGAAATATTCAGAGAAAATATTAAGAAAGTTTAGAGTGTTCAAAGTAACATGGTTAGGGTTTTGGTCAGTGTCTTAAGGTGATATAAAAATGGAAAGGGAGTAGCTGGAGAGATAGCTCAGAGATTCAGAACATTGTTCCACTTTTTAAGGATTCAGTTTTGGTTCCTAGAACCAACATGATGGCTCACAACAATCTGTAACTCCAGTTTAAAAGAATCCCATGCCTTCTTCTCAACAACGATAGGCCCCATGCATGTATGTGGTGGTCATACATATATGCAGAGAAAATACTCACACATAAAATAACGTTTCACAGATACTTGCTCAACTGTGTTGATAATAGCTATAACTTGCAATAATAGCAGAAACCAGTGAAATTGAAAAGGTATGGGTGATCTTGAGAGAGGATGATGGCAGGATACAAATTTGTAAATGTGAACAGGAGATTGGGGGAAACGGAGAACTTTAATTCGTAGAGTAGAAATGGAAGACAGTACAGAAGTAGAGGTTTGGAAAGAGGGATAAATAACACTAAGGATGTTTAAAAGAGCTGTAGGGAACATAATTATTTATTTACAATAAATAATTATCTAAAATTTTAGATAACAAATATAAGTTTATGTTATATACAAACACATACATAGACACATACAGTTTAAAAGAAGCTACACACTTGGTGTGATAATGCTAACCCCCAAATCAATACAGTATCTAACAAAAACCCACTCTGAAAAACGTATAAGCCTCTTTCAAACTTCAAAGGGGAGTACAAGAGGATTTCAAAATAATATAGGCTTCTGCTGTCGCTCTTAGATGACTTCCAGAAATTAACGGTAAGTTCCTGTTTCTTAAAGCACCATGCACTGTGAGAAATTGAGCTGGATCTGACCTAAAAGCCTCCTCCCTAAGCACTAGATTTCATAGTACTTTAAGGATTTATGCAAGCTGCCAATGGAGAAAACAATCAACAGTCTTATTCAAATACGGTGCCTATAAATAACAACAGTGACCAGTATTAAAAAGACCTTCCTGGCCGCCAACAGCCTGGGATCTGCTAGAGGGCAGGTGGGAGCACAGGGCCCGGGCCAGGTGCTAGAGGAGAGGCGAGTGCAGCGGCCGAACAGGACGCTCCCTTCCCGTGGCCGGGAGCGGACCGCGGAGGAGGCAGCGGGGTTACGGGCTCGGAGCCAGGCGGCCGGCCCCGGGCCCTGGGGAAGATGAACGCCCTCCTAGAGCAGAAGGAGTAGCAGGAGAGGCTGCGGGAGGCGGCGGCCCTGGGCAACATTCGGGAGGTGCAGAAACTGGTGGAGAGCAGGGTGGATGTGAACTCCCAAAATGAGGTCAACGGCTGGACCTGTTTACACTGGGCATGTAAGCACAACCATGGCCAGGTGGTCTCTTACCTGCTAACATCAGGAGTTGACAGAGACATTCTTACAACAAAAGGGGAAATGCCAGTGCAGTTAACATCAAGGAGAGAAATCAGAAAGATTATGGGAGTGGAAGAAACTGATGAAGATGACGAGCTCCCCCAGCTGAAGTAGGAGTCAGATCTGCCCTTTGTTCCCAACTATATGGCCAACCCAGCCTTCCCTTTTATCTACAAGTCCTCAGCAGAAGACTCCACCCAGCTTCAGGATGGGGGCCCCTCCACACCTCCAGCATCACCCCCTGCAGATGGCTCACCGCCATTGCTGCCCTCCACAGAACCCCCTCTTCTAGGAGCCTTTCCTAGGGACCACACCTCTTTAGCACTGGTTCAGAATGGTGATATTTCTGACCCCTCTGCCATACTCAGAACACCAGAAAGCACAAAACCTGGTCCTGTCTGTCAGCCACCAGTGAGTCAGAACCGCTCCCTGTTCTCCTCTGTCCCATCCAAGCCACCGATGTCTCTGGAGCCTCAAAATGGGACATATGCAGGACCACCGCCAGCATTTCAGCCCTTTTTCTTCACTGGAGTGTTTCCTTTTAATATGCAAGAGCTGTTGTTACTCAAGGTGAGGATTCAGAACCCATCTATTCGGGAAAATGATTTTATTGAAATTGAACTGGATCGACAGGAGCTCCCCTACCAAGAACTGCTCAGAGTGAGCTGTTGTGTTAATCCAGACCAAGTGGAAAAGATCAGGAACTTTCCCAATACTCTGCTGAGAAAGGACAAAGATGTGGCCCGACTCTAGGATTTTCAGGAGCTGGAGCTGGTTCTGATGATAAGTGAGAATAATTTTCTGTTCAGAAATGCTGCGTCCACACTGACTGAGAGAACTTGCTACAACCGGAGAGCTTCAAACCTGACATACTAACATAGCAGGGCCTTTATCACTGAGTATTGAGACAGTATGTGCCACCTCTGGGCCAAAGGACAAGCCATTGATCCCAAAGCCTCTGATGTCCACCAGGGCCCCTGGTGTCACTGCATAGAGTACACTAACATCAACCTCAGCAGGAGGGAGCCCCGACCCCCAGCAGCGGTGCCACTCTTCCAAACCTCTTTGTGCACAATAAACTTATTGCTGAATCTCTGAACAGCTGAGAAGTGGTCTTGAGAGGTCCGATAGCCAGTGTTTTATGTGCAGAGTCTAGAGTTGTCGACGAGGAACCTGAGAGCAGACTTATTTCTAACCACTCCTGTTGACAGTGCACATGAAGGGCCGGGAGCACTTCTTTTGGTGTTGCATGCTGGTGATGCTCCTGAAATTGTGAACCAACTAGGGAGGAAGACTGGGGAAAGAAAGCACATGGCTGTGAGGGTTCACATAGCGTATTTATAAATGTTACTCAGGTTTAAAGTATTTAAAAATATAGTTACCTAATTGTAAATAGGCTGTTAACCAAAAAAAAGCTTCCCCTCCCCCACTTTTGTTTTGTGACCACTCATGACTGCCACCTTCTCAGGACAGTCATCTTTGCATCTCCTCCCGTCCACAGTCACTAGAGGGCTCTCTAATGCTTTCTAAGAAAAACACTACATTTTTTTTAAAAAACTCTGAGGCAGTTCCTGTCATCCTTGTTGAATTGTACCATTTAAGAAGAGCACAAATACTGCTGGTCCACGCCCACCACTCTCTCTTCCCACCAGAAATGAAAAGCAGTTTTTGAGCCTGAATTTATTGCTGTTTTAACGGTCATTGTGGGAAGATGAACTAAAGGAGTTAGCATCTGTATTTTTGTATCAAAGATAAAGGTTATTTGGGAAATTATTAGGATTTTTACATAACTCTGAAATCTGTTGCTTTTGTAAACAAATTGTTGGATCTTAGGAATCCCTCTATCACTACCCTCAGTTCACTGGACAGTCAGTTGTGAGCACCCAATCAGACTCCGGAGCACGGCTTAAGGATTTTTCCCAAGAGTTCATTCAGAGACTCTTCCCCTTCTCCTTTTTCATTAAAGTTGAAAAGCCTCCATTTTGCTGAAACAGCTTCACTTGAGAAATGGAACCTGGCCCGTGCAGACAAACAGGAGAGCAGGGGCTGGAGCAGCTGTTGACAAGGATCCCTGCTGTCTTAAGCTTTCTCCCCACAGGGCCTATAGTTTCCAAAGAAACTTAACTTCCTGACTATTAACTTAATTGTATTAGAACACTGCAGTTGAGTGAGAACATGCAGATGTTCGTGGAAGAGGATGTTGTGCTGAGGTCATGGCCTCCCACTGCCACCTGAACACTGGAATGAATTTGAGGTGTTCAAGGCCAGCTTCCTGGGGCCACTCTGTGTTGTGCATTAATCATACATAAGTACAGCTGGTGACTTCCTCTTGTAGAGTGCTTGCATAGCCTAGTGGAGCTTGCTCAATTCCCCCCCACCACCTTCTCCGAAGTGCTTTAATGAGGAAACCTCCCCTGTGTTTCAACCCGTCAGAAACTACTTTATTTAGATGTACTAACCGTTTTTTCCCCTCAATTTGCTTTGGAAAAACTTAGTTTACTGATACAATTAAGTGTGGTTCTATCTTGGAAGAAATAAATTCAGTATTAATTCATGTCTAAATTACTGGTGTTCAAACTCCATTAGCCACCCCAATTGATGAGAGCTTCTTGGAAGCAGTAGAGACCTGGCTGGGAGGTGGGTTACAGAAGAGTGCTCCAGAGTGCAGAAACAGAGTGACCAAGGTTCTTGGTGTCCCAAATGGGGGACAGGTTCCACCTGGCTCTGCCTGATGCCCTGTCTTTTGCTGAAGTCTCTGTGGTCATTGCCTCTGGCAGTGGGATGAAACTGCATGGTTGCTCTTAGGTGAGTTTGAAGTCTTAATCTATGCATTCAGAGAAATATTTTTATATGCTTTGTGTAATTTATAACAAGCGATTTTCTTTCAAGCTTTGTTAACTGAATGCACTTCTCCTCTACTGCATACTGAAAGCATGTGTTCACACTGTGTAAGCATTCACAGGAGACTTTTCCTTGTGTGTCGTCGACTGTTCAGACATAACAGGTATTATTAAAATCAAATGTTAACTGAAAAAAAGAGACATTCCAAAAGGTGCAAAGTTGACACTTACATCTTGGCAGTAACCAATGGCTGTCTTACTGGACTTAAGTCCTGCTCAATAGAAAGGAAATCATGCATGCCTGGTACTGGAAACCCAGCAAATTACCTGTGGCAAATAATTTCATCCATCTTAGAGGAAAACAGACTACTGGCATTTTCCTAAGCCTAACTGCTTTCTAAATATTTATTTCTACACCAACAGATAAGCGTAGTCCTACCCCTCATCAAAGAAATTTCTCTTTGCCACAGAGGAATACCATTAAGAAAGCCACAAATGCCTAAAATACAGAGAACTGACTATCAGGTGCCCAACACAGTTTCATACACTTTATAATATAACCTCTGGACCTAAGACTCAATGAACATTGAGGAAGATAGGATGGAAACATTGTAAGAGGCAGGGTCCAAAAAGTCTGCTGTCAGATTGTATCTATAGTTGTATATTTCTAAGTATAACAAAATTGAAGAAGTGTTCAATTAAATGTGTATAATATTTTTGGTAGCATGGACACTGTAACAATATTAGTCCTTTCTAGTGAACAGAGGTTATGTTTCCATTATGTATGGCTTCTGTAATTTCTTATATCAAGGTTTTGTACTTTGTAGTTTTTAGGATACAGAATATATGCCACTGTATTCTTAAATAATTTACAATTTTATATTGTCATAAATAGATGAATATTCTTGATTTCATGTAGGTCATTACTTGTTAACATAACTTAAGTTAATTTTATGCTGATTTTTATTCCTCATAATTTTAACAAATTCATTTTCTTAGTTCCAATTTTAATTATATAAAGTCATGTATAAGCATCTCATCTGAAAATCAGAAAAATATTACTTCTAACATTCTGATATAGGTAGCTTTTGTCACTTTATTAATCAATATTCTTATACCCTTGCACAATATTGGACAGAAATTTCAAGAAGAAACATCACTCTGACAAAGGCTAGGCATAGCATTAATATATGTTATAAACATACATATTTAGAAGAAAGTTTGGCAATATGTCCATTTAGAAAAACAATAGTAGTAAGATATACTCAAGGATCCATAATGTCCTCAGTCACAAGGTCTTGATGTGTTTAGTTTTGCAGATGCTAGTGAACTCACTACAGTTGTGGTTATTTTACATAAGATATACACAAGATTTTATCTATGAGCATTTCATCGTGCATGTAGGTGGGAACAACAGGCTTTACCAATTGTCAGTGGAAATGGTTGCATGCTTTTCGATGTCCTAACTAATGGTAAGTTGCCCTTGCTCCAGTATATAAGTCTCCACTCATACTTGGACAAGAAACTCTAATTAAACTCTGTGGATCACATACAAAAGAAGACAAGAAAGTAAGAGGGGCATGATCATAGATTCCAGTTGTAGAGGGAGGAAATGAGAAAGGGGAATTGAGAAGTGAAAATGATGAAAATGTATTATATAAATAGGTGAAACTGTCAAACCATGAAATCAAGAGTGAAAAATCAATGCTTTGTATCAACTGTTTTCCCCCTTCCATTGAACAAAATAGCAAATTCAACTATGGCCTTTCTATACATGCATGAAAAAGTACTTTGATCATACTTATCTTCTCTATTTTTAATTCTAATTCACCACCTCTTCTGGTTTTTTTTCCACATCCCTAATAATCTGTTGTTTCTCCTGTATTTCACATATAAGAGAAAATTGTTCATGATTTCTATCTTTGTCAGTCTGTATTATTTCATTTCATATAAGAATATCATATGTGAGTAAGTACATCCATTTTCTGATAAAAAGAGATAATTTAATTCTTCTTTGGGATGTACAATATTCTACTACTTTTGTTTATTAATCTGCTGATGGGCACCTAATCAATTGTTGATAGTACAGCAATAACTATGTATCTCCATATTTCTCAATGTAGTTCTGTGTTTTAGTTCTTACTTTGTATGGATGAAGTCCTAGGTTCAATCCCAGAACCTAGTAAAAAAGAACATAGCAAGAAAACAGGACAGACAGACACACGCACACACGCACACACACACACACACACACACACACAGAGAGAGAGAGAGAGAGAGAGAGAGAGACAGACAGACAGACAGACAGACAGACAGACAGATAGAGACAGAGGACTTTAAAATTCTTAAGGAGTTATGGCTGAAAAAATGGTAACAACAGACGTTGATTACTTAAGATTCTATAGAAAATTTTACTGTCAAGACTGGCTATTTCGAGGGGAGGAGATGGAAATTTTTAAATATAAAAAAATAAACCATGAAAAAAAAAGAAGGGTTAGGTAAAGGGCATTATTTGTTAAAATCCTCATGATATCATTGAATGCTTAGTTTGAATGTAGCCTGAGATAAGTACAAAAACTAAACTATTCCATTATTTGGTTTTTAAGGCCTTAAGCAGAAGAGGCTTGAATCTATTGAACAAAATTCAGGGTCATACTAACATAGACCACAAAACAAGACTCAGGTCTATATCTACCTCAAAATCTGGAAGTGGAAGATAATAAGCCAAGATAAGACGAGAAGGTAGATGCTGAGACAGGTCAATATGAACAAAGGTTTTGGCACATAGTACCTTCTGTGCCCAGCTGACTGATAGCTTGACAGCCTTTCAGTAGAAGATACCTGCACCCCATCCACTTCAAAGGGGTTTGAACTTCCAACTGGCCTTACTACTCATAGTCTCCTGCTGTGAACCAGACACATGACTTCAAAAGATGAAACAGTTCTGAAGAGTAGAAAGTCAAAATCATCAACGGCCCTTGAAAAAGACACCCAAGTATGACAAAATTACACCTTTAAGAGTACGATACTCTTTTGTACAAAATGTGTGTTGATTTGGCAATTTCCATTTAATTCAAATATTTCATTTATGTATTAAAATTGATTTTTTTGTGAAGAAAGCTTTAGTAAAGAAAAAAACCTGGCTATTTCTAGGAATATAAGGAGTGATAACATTAATTATTATATATAATTATACATAAAGATATAGTCTTTGGTAAAAGAATAATAACAGATTGGTTGTATTTTTTCTGAAGGCAATAAAAGTTTCTTAATCACAAAAGTAAAACCATAATTTATTCTTTTTTTTTCCTGAAAAATTCCTCTGTGTTGTATGTTTTCTTGGTCTTTCAGTTGCTTTGTAATATTGGGAAAATGTCTCACTCTTCATAAGGATTATAGTTGACATAAGAAAAGCAGAATGAATTAATTAATAAACATTTTTTATGTATCAGTTCTTTGAACATCATCCTCTTTGGACTGCTTATTTCAATCATACATTTTTCTGTATTTTCTATTAGTGCTTGTTGAACTTTTTTCCACATGTGAGATATTTTTGCCACAAACATTTGTATATAACACTTGCTCTGTAAATATGATGGTGAGTCTTGGGCGTCAACTTGATTTTATCTAGAATCAGGTAAGCAACTCAGTTCCTAGTGGACTGTAAAGGTATGTAGAAGAATTAATTGAGAAAAGATCAAGGCATTTCAGAGTGGGTGGCATCTTCCACAATACAAATATGAAAAGACTCAAATGAAAAGTCATGCTTCTTTGCTTGCCTCCTATCAATTATATAAGAGTCCAGCTTTCTCAGAATTTTAATGTTTACTAAATGCCAGTATGTTTCCAAGAATCTTCTAGGCCTGCAGCACCAGATTGGGGGATTTGGGGCATCTAGCCTTTTGCACTGAGTAGCTACCTGAGTCTTAGTCTCTCCAAAGTATTGATAGCCATTGCTGGACTACCAAGCCATATCATGAAAACCAATCAAATGAACTACATTTTTATTGTTTGTTTATTATATTGATTCTATTTCTCCAGACAGTCATGACTAATAAAATACAAGATATGCATGCAATTCAATTTACTAATAATAAATTATGAGCAAATTTATTTTAAATTAATTTTTTCTCATACATAAAATTGTATCACTTATTAAAGTAAATTTGCATCTTAATAAGATGCATATGCTTGTTTATATTATATCAAGAATTAAATCTTGATTCTCACCTATATACTTAGAAGTAATCCTAATGAAACTCATTGAATTACCAAATAACAGCAACAAAAGATGCAAAAGTATAAGGGGAAGTAAGTTTGGAGGAGAAAAGTGATCAGAGATAGTGGGGGAACACAAAAATAAAATGTGACCAAATCACTTTATATAAGAATGAAATAGCATAATAAAAACCTTTATTAGTTGTTATTAATATATGGTAATAGAAAACTTTAAAAAGTAGGTAGAGAGTTAATGAATGTTAACTTTAGAGCAGCAAAAGGCAAATAAATCTATTGACATTACATATACAAAACAGAGAGCACCAACAACTACTTTTCTTTCTTACCCATCAAAATAGACAATTATTTTTAAGCATAAGCAAGGGTAACAAGAAAATATGTCATTGGATTAAGTTAGAAATAAGGAAGTAGGAATTTCCACTTGCATGAAAGCAAACAAACAAAATCAATGCTGAGGCTAGAGAAAAAGTAACTCATTGAGATAAATCAGGGATAGAAAAAAAGTGCTCCTTCTTTCAGCTTGGGACTGCTCCCCTTTGCATAACTCTCTACCTTCTTTTCTCGGCTCCCACTGCCTAAACCCAGATCTCATACAATAACTCTCATTTGGACAAACAAATCCTGCTTCTCTGCAAATTTAGACAAAAGTTTGGGTATAGATAGGGTCAAGTACTCATTTGTTATGTGCAGGATAAGGAAATAATAGAAGATAATACTTCCAAATAATCTATTTATGCTACCATTGAACCACTGAAATTCACAGTTATCTCATTTTATAGGCGTGGAAGCAGTGTCAAAGAATATAGCCTACTCTTAAAACTGAAAGAGCAGATTTAACATTTGAGAAAGTAACCTTTCCAAGTGTTATGGCCTGTTTTAAAGATATGTTTATTCTATTGATTCTGCATATTTCCTGTGCTTTCAGAAACCAAGAGACAGGAGGTCAAATAGATTTTTTTGTTTGTTTGTTTGTTTTTGTTTTTTTTTTTTTTGTTTTTCGAGACAGGGTTTCCCTGTAGTTTCTAGAGTCAAATAGATTTTTTTCTGATGCTTTTTTAAATGTTAATGTGCAAACTTTGGGGACAATATTTTTCTCTATCTCTTCCCAATATACAAGCAGAGTATTATTTTCGAGTATGAGATTCTTTTTGCATAAGAAATCAAGAATATATTGTGTTTTTATTCCCACAAAATGTCTAATAGATATTACCCTCAACTTTAGAGACCCATAGGAATTAAGAGTACTTATTGGCTATGTACATACAAATTTTGTCTTCAAATGTCTTTGATCTTCTTTTATTCTGAATGTTATTTTTCTTTAATCTGAAGAAATATTATTTATTTATTTATTTATTTATTGTTTATTTATTTACTTTTGGTTTTTCTAGACAGGGTTTCCCTGTAGTTTCTAGAGCCTGTCCTGGAACTAGCTCTTGTAGACCAGGCTGGCCTCAAACTCAGAGATCCACCTGCCTCTGCCTCCCGAGTGCTGGGATTAAAGGTGTGCACCACCACCACCCAGCTGAAGAAATCTTTTAAAATATTTTTTAGCCGTTTAAAATGGAAGCATATATCCTTGCTAGGAGTGATTTCCAAAAAGATGTTCTTTTGCTAAAAGAGTATTTTAGTCAAATTGGTTTGGAAAATGCTGCATAACATAGTACTTTCTTGAATATTCACAACACATATTAGCACATAAAAGAGTAAAATTTTTCACAGATAGATTCAGTACTGTGATGGCTATTTATTATAACCTTCAGAGTAGTTCTATAAGGAGACCATGTCTTTATTTTCATTTTATAATAGAGAGCACCAAGGCACAAAGAAATTAACTCATTGGTTCATGGTCATATTTCTAATGATCACTGAATCTTGGGAAAAGACAATGAACAACCAGAACATGAAACTTATTCTATGAATAAAAACAAATAATCTTCCAATAAACCATTCCAAGGTAATACATATTATATATGTACATGTATTAAATTGTATAAAGTATAATAATGTTAAAAACATTAAAGATTTCTTTATATGCTGTGCTTTCACAGTGATAAACCCTTTTTATTCATTGTAACATTTAATTTTCAAGATAATACCTTTAAGTTAGTTGGAGAATATAATAAATTGGCTGGGAAACTAGACTAGAGGTCAAACAACTTTCCTAAGTGTTCAAAATTGGTAGTTGGTAGATTTGAGATTTAAAGTCTGATGGAAGATAAAATAATCTGAGATTAATTCATTATTATGTGGGACTTACAATTAAAACCATGGTGCTAACAAAATGTTGTATTGAGTCACCTCAGAATGGATCCACAGAGGTACTTATGGTGAGTACAAAATGATTGAAAAGTCTTTTTATATCCATTGAAAGATAATCAAAGAACAAAATCTTGTATGTGCACAAATAACTGGTAAAAATAAATTAGGATTTGTGAGTAGGTAGCTATTTAGTTATGATCAGGTGTGGAGACCATTGAAGATAGATGGCTCCCTCAAATTTGGACTTCACTTCCTGTTTTCTTGAATGCTACATTAATTTTTTAAAGAAGAAAAATTTTCCAATCCCCTTCTTAAAATTTTAAATTCTATGTAAAAGGAGGCATCACAAGGCACCCTTCTAAAAACTTAAATTAACATATGAATTAAAAAAACAGCAGTGCTTTTTTGGAATGCATTAAGGAAAAGGGATCTCTTCCCAGTAAGAGACTATTTTATAGTCAATGAAAAGCCATTTAGCCTCCTGAGGAGACAGATGCTGGAAACTTTCCATTAGTCCATGACCTTATGGTGATGAACAGATTAATAGAAATGAGTTCATACGAAATATAAGAGATAGCCAATAAGAAACTTGAGGTAATAATAGTCCAAGCAGTGATATAATTAATACCGTTTCTGTGTAATTATTTTGAGTTAGAGCAGCTGTGAAACAAATGAGCATCCTCTGTCTGCAGGTAATGTACCAATAAATTAATTCAATATGTGGGCCCCCATTTTGCTCTGTATGGCTCTCACCACTGAGGTTTTAGACATCACATCTGAGGAGATGCTGAGGAACTCCAACCCTGAGATGCCTTTCCTCTTCAGCAGTTAAATGTAAGGGTCATATGTACTTCCTGTTTTTCTCTTACTGTCAATCTAATGTGTAGTGATAAGGAGAGCAGGCCTGCTTTTCATTTTGCCCAGCTCCCGGCTGCCTGGCTAGCTTATGCCCCAAAATAATAACACACAAACTGTATGCATTTAAACACTGCCTGGCCCATTAGTTTCAGCCTCTTATTGTTTAATTCTTACATCTTGATTAATCCAATTTGAGTAATCTGTGTTGCACCACAAGGGGTGGTTTACCAGGAAGATTCTACCCTGCAACCATCTTGGAGAGGAGAGTCATGGTGACTGCTTGAAGCATCTGACTAACTCCCTCTTTCCCAGCATTCTGTTCTGTCTACTCCATCTATCTAAATCCTGCCCTATCAAAAAGCCTAGGCAGTTTCTTTATTAACCAATGAGAGTCCTCGATCATTTCCCCCTTTTCTATTTAAACAACAAAGAAAGGCTTTAACTTCAACATAGTAAAATTTCATATAACAAAACAGTTATAAAGCAAGAATTACAGTTACAAATATTTATATCTATTTTATCTTTTATCATAACAATGGAAAACTATAACTGCCTATCCATTCTTCAACTCCATCAAAGACTCCAGAAAGATATAATACTACCTAAGTAAACAAGAAATAATCAACTTCCAATCTCTAGAAATGACAGAGACATCTCGCTGTCTGGATAGTCACCCAAAGTTCCTCTGTACCATTGAGACATCCATCTTCGGCCTACAGGCCCACAGTATCCAGCAGACTTTTCCATGAAGCAGGAAACTTCAAAGACAGTTCAGTCACTTTCTGCTGTGTCCTGCAGAATGTCTCGCAGAAACTTTTATAAATCAGGAACCCCAAAAGACCATCTCACCTTTAGGCAAGTTCACCAGTCCTCTCTCTGAGGGTTCTCTGTGTCTAGTTTATGCAATAGTCCAGGCAAGAGCAGTTTCTTGCCAAAATGGATATTAAACTCCATAAGGAGCCTCTTCGATGCCCTTCTTCCTCTTGAAGTAGCTGGTGCTGCCAAGAGCTGATGTGTCTCATTGTCATAAAAAGCCTTGTTATTAAAACTTTTAAATGCCATATTCTATAGTCTTTGAAAGATATTAGGAATGCCTATTTAACTGAAATATATCTCTATATATCTAGAAAATCTAACTAACATGACTACAAGCTTAACTGTTATCGATGATTATTCATTAACAACCTATATTTCTTAATTATACATTATATTTTTGAATGAACTACACAATCACAATACCTTAATCAAGATCAGAAACACACACACACACACACACACACACATATATATATAAAACAAAATTGACCTTAAAATCCATACCAATGCAAATTATTCATATCTATATTATATCCCCTTTAAGTGTAAAAGAACATTTATAAGCAATATTTGGGAATAGAGGCACAGTTATTTCTCTTCTGCTGAATGTGGGAGCTGTTATTTAGGTCTTTCATGGTATAACCTTTGTACCAGGTTCATCTCAGTCATTAGTTGAGTGAAGTAATTTTCTGAAGGTGTTCACAGCAACCTTTCAGGAGGGTGTCGTCTATCATACCATATTGGGATAGAAGCAATCCACAGAGTCTCATCCTCTGTAAAAACAAAAGAAGAATCTCTTTTCCAAAGTATCATATCCTTAGATCCAAATTCTGAAGTCAAGATATTTTCAAAATATCTATCTTGGATTAGTTCGGCAGCATGTATAAACAAATACCTTTTAGCAGCTGTTTCTCCTTCCTCAGCATTCAAACAATTGAAAGAGAGCATAATAGCATACAGCATCAAGATTCTCTGTATATTTTCCATCTTTGTGCAGCTTTGTTTTAACCTCTATTTTATTTATTTTTACTTTACTTTTTGAGACAGGTTCTCTGTATATCTTTGTCCAGGAATAACCCTGTAGACCAGGCTGTCCTTGAACTCTTAGAGATCTGTCTGTCTCTGCCTCCCAGGCATTGGGATTAAAGGTGTGTCCTGCCACGCCTTGAACTCACAGAGGTCAATCTACCTCCTCCTCCCAAGTGTTGGGATTAAAGGTGTGTACTACCACACACAACTACTTTCTTTCTTCCTTTTTTACCCTAAGAACTTTAACCTTTAACCTGAATATATTTTTAAGACACTGTAAACAATTTAGACATTTTCTTGAACTTTGAATCTTTCTTTTACTGTATATCTCTTTTTTTGTGACCACATGAGTCTTTAATTTACCAAGCAATATCGATAGGAGTAAAGCTGTGGCTTTGGAGGCTGGATCCAGCCCATTCCTTAGCTTTCTGCCATTCCAGCCTTGTGGCTGAGGTACTGGCCAGAGCCATGTTCATTGCCACAACTCTAAAGTGTTTCAAGGTCCTTGCCAGCAAGCAAGCTGCAACAGTATTAAGCAACATTCAAAAGCTCCGTAGTCAGGACTGCCTGCTTGAAAGAGTCAGAGTTTGCCCTGGCAGGATGGCCCAGAAAACCAGCATTTTTAAACAGCGCAAAATTTTTTCTGCTACAGCTGAAAACCGAAAAGCATGAAGTTGGCTTTTCTTCAACACTATGTAAGTGTTTCATGGCAAGACCTCTTAAAAAAGCTGCAGGGTTTTGTAGCTAAAACTGAGTCAGGTAGCCTCTCTTAGATGAGAGCGCTTGCTTGCCTCTAGCAAACAGAACAGACCCGAGAAATTGCTGCTACCAAGAAAACATGCTTTACTCTATTCTTTCCAAGCTTTCTCAAACTTTCTGTGGATTCAGTTATCCATGTCTGGGTGCCATTCTGTAGTGATAAGGAGAGCAGGCCTGCTTTTTGTCTCGCCCAGTTCCCAGCCGCCTGCCTAGCTTATGCCCTGAAATAACAACACACAAACTATATTCATTTAAACACTGCCTGGCCTATTAGTTTCAGCCTGCCTCTTACTCATGGTCCTCCCCGATCCATCCAGGTCTAGGAAGGTGAGCATCTACACAGGCTAGGCCCCTTCAAAGCCAATATATGCAGTAGCATCAAAACCCAGTGTCATTGTCCTTGGCTTCTCAGCAGCCCTCATTGTCCTCCATGTTCTGGGAGTCTGGTTTTATCTCATGATTTTTCAGTCCCAGTCCAGCTGGCCTTGGTGAGCTCCCATTAGATCAGCCCTACCATCTCAGTGGGTGGGTGCACTCCTCGCGGTCCTGACATTTTGCTTATGTTCTCCCTCCTTCTGCTCCTCCTTTGGACCTTGGGAGCTCAGTCTGGTGCTCCATTGTGGGCCTCTGTCTCTATCTCCATCAATCACCAGATGAAGGTTCTTCTTATTTAGCTTCTCTAGGATCATGAATAATGGGCTCAATGTCCTTTAGTTATGGCTAGAAATCAATTATGAGTGAGGACATCCCATGTTCATCTTTTTAGGTCTGAGTTGCCTCACCCAAAATAGTGTTTTCTATTTCCATCTATTTGCATGCAAAATTCAAGATGTCATTGTTTTTTACCACTAGGTAGTATTCTAATATATATGTGTTCCACATTTTCTTCATCCATTCTTCAATTGAAGGGCATCTAGGTTGTTTCCAGGTTCTGGCTATTACGAATAATGCTGCTATGAACATAGTTGAAAAAATGCTTTTGTAATATGGTAGGGCATCTCTTGGATATATTCCCAAGAGTGGTATTGCTGGATCCAGGGGTAGGTTGATCCCAAATTTCCTGACAAACTACCACAGTTTTCCAAAGTGGTTGCACAAGTTTGCATTCCCACCAGCAATGGATGAGTGTACCCCTTACTCCACAACCTCTCCAGCAAAGGCTATCATTAGTGTTTTTGATTTTAGCCAATCTGACAGAAAAGAAAACCCAGGATAGCCATAACAATCTTATACAATAAAGGAACTTCTGGAGGCATTACCATCCCTGACTTCAAACTCTATTACAGAGGTACAGTATTGAAAGCAGCTTGGTATTGGCATAAAAACAGAGAAGTCGACCAATGGAATAAAATAGAAGACCCGAATTTTAACCCACAAACCTATGAACACCTGATTTTCGATAAAGGAGCTAAAAGTACACAGTGGAAGAAAGAAAGCATCTTCAACAAATGGTGCTGGCATAACTGGATGTCAACCTGTAGAAGAATGAAAATAGATCCATATCTATCACCATGCACAAAACTCAAGTCCAAATGGATTAAAGACCTCATTATCAATCTGAACACACTGAACCTGATAGAAGAGAAAGTTAGAAGTACTCTACAACATATGGGCACAGGAGACAGCTTCCTACGTATAACCCCAGCAGCACAGACATTAAGGGCAATGTTGAATAAATGGGACCTCCTGAAACTGAGCAGCTTCTGTAAAGCAAAGGACACAGTCATTAAGACAAAAGGCTACCTACTGACTGGGAGAAGATCTTCACCGACCCCACAACAGACAAAGGTCTGACCTCCACAATATATAAAGAACTCAAGATACTAGACCTTAAAATGCTAATTAACCCAATTAAAAATGATGTACTGAACTGAACAGAGAATTCTCAACAGAAGAAGTTCAAATGGCCAAACGACACTTAAGGTAATGCTCAACCTCCTTAGCGATCAGGGAAATGCAAATCAAAACAATGTTGAGATACCATCTTACACCTGTCAGAGTCCAATTCCTAAGTCACCAACCTCATAGCACTTTCTCAATACTGCATTTCTATCTCCCTTTTAGATTCTCAGTCTCCCTCTGGACAGCCCACTTTAGGTGAGACATATGTTATTTCCCACTGCAATGGCCAGGCTGCTTCTGCAGGTGCACCTTGGCACCACCATCCGTGATGTACTACTCCTTGGGTTTATCTCTACTATAGACCTTTGGCAGATCTCAGCACAGGGTGACCTCACCCATCAAGTAAGCTAGACATTCCATAATTGTAATAAGTCTTTTTTTTTTTGTTCCACCAGCCAGCTCCCAACTAATGACATGGAAATTTCTTATTAATTATGTTTGTCTTTTAGCTTAGGCTTATCCCCAACTATTGTTTATAACTTTAATTAGCCCATTTATATTAATATACATCATATCATGTGTATATGATGTGTATTAGATGTATATATGGTGTATACATCTCTTCCATCTTTCACCTCCTATTTCTTCTCTGGAAGGCTGACAGATAGATTAAAACAAATGTGATGTGATTTTGTAACATATAGCAATATGGTAAATTCTGAAAAATAAATCATCCCTAGTAATCATGTAATATTCATATTAAATCTAAGATTATTGTAATGGTATATTAGTGTACTAACCTCAAAGACATAAAGATATTGACACAGAACATGATAAAACACACAGTATAAGCTAGACAACATAGGAAATGCATTGTGTCTTATATGTAGAATGATTTCTTAAAAATACCAAATAAATAGTGAAACTGTGAATACTCGTGGTAGGAGAGAGTGGGAAATAGGGCTATGCTGTTCATAAGGTACAACAAAGCAAATATGTTAGGCTATAAATATAGATATCTAAAGGACCATGGAAACTTTAAATTGAAAAACTGTATTTGGAGTTTTTAAAAGTATGTTTTATTGTCTTTGTCACAAAAATATAGATATGTGAGATGATAGAACTAATTCAATATTTTGGTATAGCCACCTAAGTATTTTCTGAAAATATCTCACACAATAATAATGTAAACTTCACATATACACAATAAAATTAACATTTCTTAGTCCAAATTATTTTGCACTTTGACAGTAATATGAGAGTAGGAATATTTTTTTCAACAAATTAATAAAGATATTTTTATTCCATAATTTAAGCTGTCATTTTCTTGGCTATGATCTTATGTTCTCCTGATAACACATTTAGCCCAAGTAGGAAAATATTCTTTCTAGAGATGATTAGATTAAGAAAGTGTTGGAGATGAAGCTTTATGTACTCTATTTGAAGAAATCAGCTTCTTAAAATCTGTTTGTCATTCAATTTAACTTTATTTAGAATTCATTTCACTGGTAGCTACTGGGGAATGAAATATACATTTTCAAGTCCACTCTATAAAAGACTGCACACAGAGAGGTTTCTTTGTGTTTTGGAATATAAGAACTGAACAACAAAAGATTTCATTTTAGTTCTTAGTGCCCAGGAGATATGTCAGATGTAGTAAAACAGTCTTAAAAGCTAATAATTCAGGCATGCCATAAAAGTTTGTAGAGCATAAATTGGTGTTACATATTAAATATTATTTTATCTTGACTTCTCATACTAAGTCAATGATGTGTTACTTATGCATTTGTCCTTAGAAAGTCATAGGAATGCAAAGAAATATAATTATTCTTTCTTAGATCATATATTAATATTAGCAGTTAGAGTATTGATATGCATAATAACTCCTTAATGGGGAAGACAGTGAAAGATTAGCACACTAGTGCAGTGTTATTAAATAATAGCAAGTAATCATTATTTATTTAAAAAAATTAAAGCCATATATTTAGCTATATAGTTATTTGCCAACCTGTTAATATGAGAAAAAATAATAGGAAATTCAGTACTTAAATTACTTTAAAGGTCCAGCTCATATTGACAGTCACTGGTTAAAACAGCATACAGTGGTGCCCATAGACTTCTCTAGCTGATTCAATGATGTTAGTCTTGTTGTTGTGGAAGGCTGCTCATTCATTTCCTGGCCATCTAGATTCCCGAAATAATCACACAAAAAATATATATTATTTCCAATACTGTTGGGCCAATAGCTTAGGCCCATTTCTGGATAACTCACATGTTAAATTAACCCAAAGCAGCCTCCTACTACAAATTGGCAGTCCAATATGTGCTAGCTAATACATCATGAAACCTGAGAGGGCTTGGAATAAAATTCTAGACACTAAAAAACAAATTTTAGAAGCATTTTTTTTCAAATGGGCTTTGCTTGCTGGTGTCATGCTGTGGCTTCTTTAAGAGAGGTCTTACTCATTCAGCAACTGATAGCAGAAAAAAAGCCACACAGTTTTAAAACTGCAGCTTCCTGGGCCATGTTGCCAGTACAAACTCTGACTGTTTCTGGAGGTCTGGCTATGGAACATTTAAAATGGGATTTATGATCAGAGTGCTAAAATTTGCTTAATGACAACACAGACCTGTGGCAACTAAACGCTGGACCTGGGGTGGAGAGAATGGCTCTTACAGGCGGTGAATGGACCTCCTCTTACATGTTGGACTGGGAGGATCCAAAAGGCAAAGCAGCCTTAATAATAATATTGTTGCTTAGCTTTTGAAGAAACACTTCTGGTCAGAAAAGGATTACAGATACAAAATAAAGACAAATTCAGATGAAAAAGGACTCTAAATGGGTCACAGTCTTGAATAAATTATTAAGCTTGGGAGAGAAAGGAAAAAGAGTATTGAGAGTTAGAAAAAGATATAAATTGTTTTAAAAAAGAAATAAAACAAAGTCTTTAAAAAGACATAGTACAGACAGTCATAGATTAAATGAGTGAAGGTAATAAAATATTTAAAAAGTAACAGATAAAAACAAATAAGCAATGTAAAGATGGAATATATAAGGAGAATATATAGAGAGAGTAAGGATTATGTATATTATTGTATTTTCTTTGATGTTTTTGACTATGAAGGAGCTAAGTACAGAGAAATATTTTATTGTATGGACTGCTATAATAAACAAACATAAATGTATCTTGATTTCAGAATTTGAGTCTAAGGATATGTTGCTTTGGAAAAGAGGTTTTGCTTTTTTTGCCACAGAGGATGAGAACCTGTGTAATCCTTCCAGACTAATGTGATTTGATGGACCAAGACCAAATGAAAGGTCTCCATAAACACCCCCCAAAATTACTTTGCCCAATAAAAAGCAGGAAGTAGTTTGAAGAGAACTATGCTCAAATTTCCAAATATTGTTTATAAATATTTATTTACATTTAAATGGGGATATGCTATAGGTATATTGATTGATATAGATATTTGTTTATTGATACAAATTTTAGGTCAATTTTATTATTTGTATATTTATGCTCCTAATTAAGGTACTGCTTGTGTACCTCATTTTAAAATGTAATGTATATTTAAGAAATATGGGTTAATAGATAATCATCTATAATAGTCAAGCTCGTAGTCATGTTAGGTTTTCTAGATATATAGAGATATATTTCAGTTAGATAGGTATTCTTCAAATCTTTTAGAGACCTTCAGAATATGGCATTTAAAATGTTTTAAGAACTTAAGGCTTTTCATGACATGAGATACACCTGCTCCTGACAGCACCAATTGCTTCAAGAGGAAGATGGACATCAAAGAGGCTCCTTATGGAGTTTGTTAACCATTTGAGCAAGAAACTCCTCTTGCCTGGGCTCCTTGATATTATGCTGTATGAACTGGACATGGAGGACCCAGAGAGATTATTGCTTAACTTGTCTAAAGGTGAGATGATCCTTTAGGGTTCCTGCTTCATGAAAGAGTCTGCCAGACATTCTGACGGATTTAGAAGAAGGCAACTGATGGATTTTCTATTACAAGGCAGAACAGATATTCAAATTTCCTGATTCATGGAAAAGTCTGCTGGATACTATGGGTCTGTAGGCTGAAGAATGGATCCTTCAACATTAGAGAAGAACTTTGGGTTACTTTAAAGGTAGTGAGATGTCTCTGTCAATGCCAGAGTTTTGGAAGTTGCTTACAATACACTTTCTGTTTACGAAGGTAATATTATATCTTTCTGGTCTCTTTGATAGTGTTGAAGAATTGATAGTTATAATGATAGTTTTCCTTAGTTATGAGAAAAAATAAAGTAGATATAAATATTGTAACTATAATTCTTGCTTGATACATGTTTTGTTATATGTAATTTTCTATGTTAAAGTTAAAATATTCCTTTTAATTAAATAGAAAAGGGGAGATGATGTTCTGTATATGTGTTGCTTTTATTGGCTAATGAATAAGAAACTGCTTTGGTCTGTTGGTATGGCAAAGTAGAACTAAGCAGGGAAAACTAAACTGAATGCTGTGAAAAAGAAGGCAGAGTCAAGAAGATGCTATATACCTCCACCAGGATCAGAAATGCCAGAAACATGCCAGTAAGCCACGGCAATGTGCTGATACACAGATTAACAGAAATGGGTTAAATTAAGATGTAAGTATTAACCAATAAGAATCTAGAGCTAATAGTCCAAGCAGTGATTAAATATTAATTTAAACAGTTTCTGTTTGATTATCTAGGGAGTCTGTGTAGCTTGGATCCAACAGAATCCATAATCCATCCCTTAAAGCTGAAGCCAATGTGATCTAGAAACATGTTCAAACCACATTTTTGTATCTAAATTATCAACACACTAAATATACAGAATAATCTTAGCTAAACTCAAATATGTGTGGTAAGTGTTCTATCTTTCTAGCATTTCGTTTTAATTATTTAAAAACTTTCCTTTTAAAAATATTTTATTTTATTTTAATTATGCATGTGTATTTATCTATACATAGGTATTTATATGTCTTAGATTTATTAATGTTGTGGTGAAATACCATGAACAAAAGCAAACTGGAGGGTTAAAGTTTATTTAGGTTAAAGTTTCACATCACTGTTCATCATTTGAGAAAGTCAGGATAGGAATTCAATCAGGGCAAAAATCTGGAAGCAGGAACTAATGCAAAGGTCATGGAGGAGTGCTCCATACTGGCTTGCTCCCCATTGCTTAAGCAACTTGCTTTCTTATAGAACTCAGACACCACCCACAATGTACTTGGCCCTTCCATATCAGTCACTAATTAAGAAAATGCCCTACAGGCTATCAAAACCCCCAAATTTATGAAGGTGTTTTCTCAGCTGAGGCTTCTTCCTCTCCAATGACTCTAGCATGTGTCATATTGAAGCAAACCCAGAGAGTAAGTGTACAAGTGAGTTCAAGTACGTCTGGAAACCAAAGGTGTCTGATACTCTGGAACTGCAATTATAGTTGTTGTAAGCCATCTGCCATAGAAACCTACCTGACAGGGAACCTAATTTTGGTTCTCTGTTTTAGTCGTATGCACTTTTAAAGGCTGAGCCATCTCTCTAGCCAAATTGAATTCTTTCTACTCTGAATGACAATTTATTGTTTTTATTTAGTATTACATTTTATGTGGCAACCTGATTTAAAATAATTATTAAAGCTTAGAACCTGCTTTTGGGGAATATTTATATTTAAGAAGATTGAGTTTTATGAAAATTGAATAATGTACCCTTCTCCCGGTCCCTTGCGGCGGGTGCCTGCTCCGCCGCGCTCCGACTCTTGCAGTGCTCGCGGCAGGGGGCGCCGAGGGGGCGGGGAGGACCCGCGACGCCCCGCCCCCTTCCGCGCTCCGGCAGATAGGCCCGCCTCCGGGGGTCCTGGTCCTGAGGCGGCTCGGAGCGCAGGCCGGCGCTGCCCGCAGGTGTTGGCGGCGGCGGCGGAGCCACCGGGCCCCACGGTGGGTTTCGGGGCCAACCGGCGGGCCGGCCGCCTGCCCTCCTTCGTGCTGGTGGTGCTGCTGCTGGTCATCGTCGTCCTTGCCTTCAACTACTGGAGCATCTCCTCGCGCCACGTTCTGCTTCAGGAGGAGGTGGCCGAGCTGCAGGGCCAAGTCCAGCGCACCGAGGTGGCCCGTGGGCGCCTGGAGAAGCGCAACTCGGACCTCTTGCTCTTGGTGGACACACATAAGAAGCAGATCGACCAGAAGGAGGCCGACTACGGCCGTCTGAGGAGCCGGCTGCAGGCCAGGGAGGGCCTGGGCAAGAGATGCGAGGATGACAAGGATAAACTACAGAACAACATATCGTATCAGATGGCAGACATACATCATTTAAAGGAACAACTGGCTGAGCTTCGTCAGGAGTTTCTTCGACAAGAAGATCAGCTTCAGGACTACAGGAAAAATAGCACATACCTTGTGAAGAGGTTAGAATATGAGAGTTTTCAGTGTGGACAGCAGATCAAGGAATTAAGAGCACAACATGAAGAAAATATAAAAAAATTAGCAGATCAGTTTTTGCAGGAACAAAAGGAGACCCACAAGAGTCAATCAAATGATGGAAAAGAATTGGGTATAAATGATCATGTAGCCCCTAAAAATATCCCAAATATGGCTGAAAATGATGCAAATAAGAATGAGGAACCCTCAAGCAATCATATTTCACATGGGAAAGAACAAGCTAAACGAATTGGTGATGCAGGGATGCCTGGAGTAGAAGAGAATGATCTAGCAAAAGTAGATGATCTTCCTGCTGCTTTAAAGAAGCCCCCTGTATTAGCTTCTCCACACGAAAGTCATCAAACAATTTCCCATCTTCCAACTGGACAGCCTCTCTCACCTAACATGGCTCCAGGTTCACAACTAAACCAGAATGAAAATCCTGGTACTTCCAAACAGAACCCTTCAAATCCTCTTCAGCACCTAATTCCAGGCTCAAACCTGGAGCGGGAACCCAGAATTCAACCAGACACACTAAAGCAGGCCACCAGGGATAGAGTCAGTGATTTCCACAAATTGAAGCAAAATGATGAAGAACGAGAACTTCAGATGGATCCTGCAGACTATGGCAAACAGCGCTTCAATGATGTCCTTTAAGTCTAAGGGATGCTCGAAACCCAAAGTGCTGTGCAGTGAATCATCTCTACTTGACAGTTTGACTTCTGTTGTAAAGATACATTGAGATAGATTTAAGGAAATTTTCATGAAGGAATGTACCCATGTACATATGTGAACTTTTTCATACTGTATTATCAAAGCAGATACTTTTTTTGGTTACAACACAGCTGAGCCAAAAACAGTTAATCTTTGCATTTAAAGCAAACTAATGTAAATTTCACATTTTATTGACCCTAATTTTTTTCACAAAAAAACAAACAGGAACAAATGTTTGTACAGGTTAAATGCTGCACATGGTGTAATGGCAGTGAGAAGTTAGTATAGACACTAATACATTTTCGTTACTTCCCATAGGTGTCCTCTACTACCCCTCGTTTAACATTCTCTAAAGAGTTACGGTAGAATAGTTACACACACAAAGTGGGGACCTGGATGCCAAGCAGTGGGCAATGTGTGTACAGAATGACCTCCCTGCTCCTTTTATTTGGCTCAAGTGCTGATGACATAGGACTGAGGCCTGATGAAAGCCCAGCTCATCATAACAGTGTTTATAAGTTATTCTTTACTTTGTTCTTGAAGTTGTGGAATGCATGGTTGACAATGAATTTTATTTTTTCAGATAATACCAGTACTGTTTAACTGTAGTCAGCACTGGCTAAAAATCTTTATATTTTCAGAGTTCAGTCTGGTGAAAGTATTTGCCGTTTACATGTCAGCTCCTGAAAGTGACCAAGTCCACTTTGAAATGAGTCTGCCGTCAATACAGCAAAGCTCTTCTGGTAGTTTTAATGATTGTATTTGATTAGAGTTTTCCAGAATTACTAAGTAAGGGATTTCAACAGGTTTTTATTAATGAACGGATGAATAGAAGTACCATGAAGTCTACAGCTGTTTTATTGAAATAGTTGAAAACTTTGTAATAAAAATGAATATTTGTAATTAATGTTAGTTAAGAACCCACCAAGCTTGTTTGCTAGACGTACAGAATTATTTTCAGTGCATTATATCTTTGCCATTATTTCATTAGGATGTATAAGCTAGCTAATCCTTGTTTTCTGATTTCACTTTTAAATTTTTTTCATGTTACCTAAAAATTAAAGGTATTGATCATCAGGGGAAATGTAAGGCTGAAACCCTGTAATTGCACATAAACAGGAAATACTGGGGAGTGACATAACTCAGTGGTAGTATGAGGCCTAGGTTGATTCCCAACACTAAAAAATAAACAAGGAAACACATATGGAAAGAAAGTCTCTACACTAAGGTTGTAATAAAAATACTAACCGATAGAAGAAATGATTGTTCACTTACTAAGATGCTGAAGTTCTTATATTTCAGTCCAAAGTTATTTAATGGCCAGGAAAAGATGGAGTAATTTTTTAAAACTTGTTTTTCTACTATATCAGATTATCCAGTGTTGAGGAAGCAAAGACAGATATGTCCCTGGGGCTTGCTGGCCAGCCATCCTGGCCTAATTAGCAAGTTCCAGGTCCCAATAAGGACTACTACCGAGGAACACCACACACACCCAGATTGACCTCTGGCCTCCATATACATACACAAACAACTGCACCTACACCTGCACGTGTGTAAATGCTTGTGTACACAAACACACACCCACACCAAGAAACCAGTTTATACTTTTGTTGTCCGTAAAGTCAGGCCTACAGTAAAACTGTATGACGAGTACATTAAAGTGTGGTTAATGGGCAGTGAGGCACACCCGCGGGAGTGCAAGGGGAGCTAGCTAAATGCCTAATGATGCTTTATACTTGGTGTTATGGAACTGTATAGACAAGACCATAAAGTCTCTTGCCAATTTCATTGTCATCAAAACAGTCAGTTGTTTGTATGGTAGCTGTCCTCACACAGCAAAAACTTCATTTAACAGCCTAGACATCTTATAAACTGGGGAATCTTGGACCAATTGATAATATTTCTGACTGTATTAACATTGTAGTGCTATCAGGTGCTATGTGGATCTCTTTAAATTGTGGCATTCTACAGTCTGTATTAGACTTGCTGTTTTGTTTTGTTTATAGTGTTTTACTTCTACCTTAAGAATTAGGGTTGTTTGTTTTGTTTGTTTCAATGTATTTTTGCCCTGAATTAAGTGTTAATTTGACAGGAACGCTGCTTTTTAAAATCTTACTGGGTTCTAATAAATTAAAAGTTAAACTTGTAAAAAAAAAAAAAGAAAAAGAAAATTGAATAATGTATTGCTTGGTAGCATTTAATTACTAATGGATACAGTATTCTATTTGATTCCAATAGAAAAGTAGTTTCTTGATTTAATTTGAAATATGCATTTCAAAATAAAATGACAAACTGGAAGTTATATAGGAAAAGTGAATTGTCATCTTGTAAAGACACTTTTCATATTCCTTGTGAGCTGTTACACTTATTGTTTGCTTTTTTGTTTTTCCTAGTAGCACAAAAATATGTTGACTTCTTTGCATTGATCAAATATAGAGAATTACTTACAAACTACCTACTCTGGTTACATAAATTCACCATAGCTGTAGATACAGATAAATCAGCAAGATGGCATATTGCCTACTTCATATGCTATCTTTTAAAAATTAAAAGTACTTCTGCTGCTTTGGATTTCAGTATAGTGATTTCTCAGAAAATTAGAAAACAACCTACCTCAAGACCAAGCAATAACACTTTTGCGTATATACCCAAAGGAGGCTCAATTGTACCACAAGGAAATGTGCTCAATTATGTTTACAGCGGCATTGTTTGTCACAGCCAAAACATGGAAAAAACCTAAATGTCCCTTGACTGGAGAATAGATAAGGAAAATGTGGTACATTTACACAATAGAATACTACACAGCAGAAAAAAAAATAATAACATCTTAAAATTTGCAGGCAAATGGGTGGATATAGAAAACATCATATTGATTGAGGTAACCCAGACCTATAAAGACAGATATTATATGTACTCATTCATAAGTGGCTTTTAGACATAAAGGAAAAAAGAAAAGAAGCCTACCTACAATTCACAAGTCCAAGAACCTAGACAACAATAAGGACACTAAGAGGGACATATATTGATTTAATATACCAGGGAAGTATAAAAAGACAAGATATCCTGAGTAAATTCGGAGAATGGGGAACATGGAAGAGGATAGGAGTGTGGGGAAAAAAAGGGGAGGGGAGCAGAGAAAAACATATCTTAATAAAAGCAATTTAAAAAGAAAATAAAAAATTAAAAGTACTCATGTAAAACTGCATATATAATTTTTACAAATTGGTAAATATGGATATAAACACATGGCCCTTAGTTTATTGCTTTGGCCTGAACCCCAATACAAACTATCTTTCTGGAGCAGTGTGGAGGCATGGGAATAATTGAAACACAGTCCACACAGCAATATTGGAAGGGAGTCTCAGTGTTCATTCAAATCCTAATGATCACCTGGTTTTATTTTTTAAACATCATTTATCCCCAAAGTAAAGTGAGGGGAAAGTTTATTAGCATTCTGTTTCTGGGGTAGCAGGACTAAAGTCATGTCCACAACTCTGTCACTAGCTTGGAATTGACAACTCTGCTCAGGCTTAGGCAATCTCCATAATTACAAAGAAAGGACCAGCATAACATCAGCATATCCTGAACTCCTGAGTTAGCCAGTCTGAAAATACTTTTAGCACCTCTGTTACTATTGTGACTTAAAAGGCTAGCTGCTGAAACAATGAAGAAATATGTGCCCCTTATAATTTTACCTCACAATTCCCTCTCTCTTAATACTTTTAAAATAAAAGCCTGTGCTTCTTCAACAGGACAGAAGATCACACCTGCCTTGGACAAAGACTTTTCCCTTTACCTCAAACTACTAATCATTGGAAATTAGGAATATTTATGCAAATTTCCTGTCTTAAGATTTTTAGGAAGGAGAGACTTTAAACCCATCATTGACTGCCGATCTCTGTGAAGGAAAGAGATTATGAGAGATAGAGACATAATTTTGAACCCTCTATCTCAGAGCCATACTTTTTTTAACAGGATTAAATTATAATGCTTTATGATTAGTCATGTTCCCAAAGGCTATAATCTCCTATTTAAAGGAGAATAGAATCACCTGAGTTGAAAATGTTTCTTCTTCTAGTTTAGAGTACCTCTTAAATATTTTACACTGCATTAAAATCTAAAATTCTTTAACATATGCATTAAATATTAATATTTACAAGGTGTATCAAACTTTTCTTAGCAGTTACAAACATCATGAGGTCAGTTCTATAATTCTCAACATTACTGGCCAATACCAACTTTTTTAACATCTTATGTGCGGTTACAAATATCATCATGTCAGTATCATAATTCTCAGCATTATCAGTCAACACCAACTTTTCTCAACATTTTGTATGCAGTTACAAATATCAGGCCAATACCAGTAAGAGTACAATGACATTGCTGTTATCAAATACCAGTCCCAGTCTTTGAGCAGTCATTAAATACTTAGGCTGCCTGCTTTCTTAACTGAAGAGGGATTTAAAACATTTCTTATTTTGACTGTTTTTTTTTTCCCTGAAGGGAAAGCTTAGGTCTTAGTTCTCAGGTCCAATATTTTAATCAAAATGAATTCTGTGTCCCAGAGACTGAAACAGTCAAACATTCAGTCTGCATCTCAGCTCCAAAGCAAACAGGATTCAAACTGCAGAAAGTTGCAGTCATCACAGTCACCTCCGCAGGGTCTCTTTGTCTGGAATCTCTGGAAGCAGAATGACACCCTGCAGTGCAGAGTGGTGGCAGCGACAGTAGTCCTGAATCAGGCATTCCTTTCTGTGGGAGTAGGGTAAGCTGGATCACAGGATTTTCCTCGATCTCCTTTTATTTTGTTTTTCATATCTACTTGTGATGAAAATTTTTTTTCTCATGTATTCCTAATGTTCTCATCCATACTTCTGGTCACTCCTCTGTCATTTCTTGGGGTTTATCAGTCAGCCTCATTTGGGGCACCACTATGTTGGGATCTGAACCCCAATATAAACTATCTTTCTGGACCAGCGTGGATGCACGAGAATAGTTGAGACACAGTTCACACAATAATATCAGAAGGGAGTCTCAGGATTCATTCAAACCCTGATAATCATGTGCATTTAATTTTTAAACATCTTTTATACCTCAAGGTAAACTGAGGGGGCCGGTCATTAGCATTCTGTTTGCTGGGTAACCAGGTGAAGGGATTTAGTCATGTCTACCCATTTGATCACACCTTTCTATGCTCATTTTGTCACGTTTTCCTGCTCTGTATGCTAGCTCTGTCACCCCTATCACATAGGCCTGAAGTAGCATCTCTATACAGGCATCCTCCAAATTACAAAAAAGGAACAGTATAAAATCAGAAAATCCTGAGCTCTGGAGACAGCCAGTCTGAAGATGCTTTTTAGCACCTCTGTTGCTATTATGGCTTGAGAGGCTGGCTTCTGATACAATGCAGAAATATGTGGACTGAAAAATATTGCCCCAGAGTTTATCACCAAAATCATGGGTAATAAGTTTATGTATCATTTCATAATGTCTTTATTTTAGCTATATGCATTAAGACATCCAGATTTCTATATCACATTTATCATATATAATTAAAAATTTATACTCATATAATAACTATCCCACATTTCTTCTTTAATCAAATCCTTGCACCACTATTATTATATCATTTGAATCTTTGAGTTTGACTGTTTCAGGCAATTCATGAAAGTATGACCATGAACCAGTTGTCTTTCTGGGACTGGTATATTTCCCTTAACAGGTTTTCCTAATGTCTATCCTTATTGCTGTCTTCTTGTTTCATTGTCAGAACATGATCAAAAGAATAATGCATTGAGTGAGAAACTATTAGAAATGCTTAAGGAATAAAAGATGGAGGGACTTTAATCTCAGGCAAAACTTCTATACATGTAAAAATAGATTAATTAATTAATTAAAGAGAATCTGTAGCTATAAGTTGGATAAGTTATGGAGATATAATATATAGCATGTTGACAGTAGTCTACAATGAATTAGACAAATGATTGTGAGAATCTTCTCACAGAATTATACAAATATCAAAATATGACCATATAAAATTTAAATATCTACTATGTTTGTTAATTAAGTGAAATAAACTTGAAAAAGTCACATTCTTATGATCCAGCAATGTATTTGGGCAATTTGAAAGAAAAGAAGTTATATTTATATAGAATTTGTATGAATATATTTCTCCTACATTTATTTGCTTTGACCAAAAAAAAAGGAAAAATGAAAATATTTTCAAAATGCTAATAATTAAACCAGTTATATATAGGTCTTCTTATAAAAAATGCCTTAATGAAAGTAGAAAAAGAAATAAACTATTGCTATACAAAACTTTTATGGGCAAATGTTGAATTCAAAGGCTAATATGGACATACACTATGTGATTACATTTATATATTATTAGAATGACAAAATTAAATTGTTGACTGATTAATATTTTTATAAGGATGCTGATGAGGAGATCTGTGATAGTTAAAATATGTGTACAGCTAATGAAATAAAATGTTAAAAAGAACAAAGTTTCAGTAACACACTAAATTTACAAAACAGTACTTTTATGATTTTCTAAATAACTTTAATTTCCTTCAAATGTATAAAGAGAATTGACTGGAAAGATCATTAAGTCTTATGTTAATGATATATGATAACTGAAAAAAAATAAATTTGTACTTTGTCTGATGTTGAGACACTGATAAAAAAGACTGGCTGGTGTCATAATTTTTCATTTCGTACATTTGTCATACAGAAAATAGTTCATGATAACAAGTAAAGAGAATTTCAGGAGGTAAAAGGAATGGTCTCAATTCTTCATATACCATTTTATTTATTCTTTTCTAAATATGCTCAGTGTGAGCAGAGTAAATTTCTATTTAGACTCTAATGTTGTCCATGTCCAAATAAAGGACAGTAGGTTTGCTATATAATCCATAGTTTCTATTTTCTTATCATTTTTCCTTCTACCAACGTGAGACATTTTAACAGGTAACTGACTTGGCCAAAGGGGATAAAAATGCATCAAATAAAATGATACTGATGAAGAACAGTTAACGTGAACCAAACCTGCCAAAGTAGCCACATACGGAGGAAATAAGCAATTGACACATTTTGCTTCCTGAATTGTAGTTAGACATGATTTTGTGCCTTCTGTGACAAACATTTAAATTCTATTTATAAGACATGATTATTTATTTATTCATTTTGGATGTCATAATATAACTATGACACCCAATCTGGTTTTTAGCAAGTTCATTCTGTGTTAGTCATTCAAATAATTTTGGTTAAATTATATTTCTGTTTACTAGGGATTTGACCTAAAATTTTATGATGCTAAGAAAGATAATAAAAGATTTAGAGATAAAAAAAAATGAGTATTTTTTCCAAAAAATAAATAACATTAGTCTTCAGAAAATATAAATGAAGAAAGCTTTTGTCATACTGGAATATACAGGGGCTTCTTTCTTACACAGGACCCTGCATCTCCCGAGCCTGCTCTATTGTCTGAAAGGTCCTTGGCCCAGGAACAGTTCCTGCCCTTCCACTAAGGCTATCCACCCAAAGTGTGTGTGTTTGCCGGCCTGGTAGGCCAGAAGGTCCCCGCAAGGGAGTACAGGGCATCTTCAGCTTCTGCTGCAGGGTCTTCTTTTTTCACACAACCCTGCCCTCCCCTGAAGTTCGCCCTTTTGTCTGCAGGAGTCTTTGGACTACCAGGAGTCCCTGTTCCTGTGCTGAGGAGATCCATCCAGACTGGTCCTTGGCTCAGAAACTATTCCTGCTCCTGCACTGAGGAGATCCACCCAGAGAGTCAGTCACAACAAAGACTGGACCAAGACACCAAGAACTCCTGGCTACAATTGAAGGAAGGGGCAAGTACCAATGCAAGAATTCCTCCAACAACCTAAAAGGCAATATGAAATCACCAGAATCCAGGGATCAGGCAACAAGAATTGTACGCTAATCCAGAAGAAGCAGAAGAAATCGACTTTTAACAGAACATTATGAAAATAATAGAGGACATTAAACAGGATGTAAAAAAATGCTTTAAAGAAATGGAGATGAAGAAAAATAAACGTAGAAGAAATGAATAAATCTCTCAAAGATACCCAAGAAAACTAAGAAAAAGCAATCAAATGGGTAATGGAAACAGTTCAATACTTGAAAAATGAAATGGAGGTAATGAAGAAATCACAAATCGAGGGAAGGCTGGATATGGAAAATCTGGATAAATGAACAGGAACTACAGAGACAAGTATTACCAACAGAATACAAGAGATAGAAGAAAGAATCTCAGACACTGAAGATACTATAGAGGAAATAAACTCATTGATTAAAGAACAAAGGGAATCCAACAAATTCTTAACACAAAACATCCAGGAAATCTGGGACACCATGAAAAGACCAAACCTAAAAATAATAGAGGTAGAAGAAAGAGAAAAATTCCAGCTCAAAGGCCCAGAAAATATATTCAACAAAATTATAGAAGAAAACTTTCCCAACCTAAAGAAGGATATTCCTATGAAGGTACAAGAAGCATACAGAACACCAAATAGACTGGATCAAAAAAAGCATCCACACACCAGATAATAATCAAAACATACAGAATAAAGAAAAAAATTAAGAGCTGCAAGGGAAAAAGGTCAAGTAACATATAAAGGTAAACCTATCAGAGTTACACCTGACTTCTCAATGGAAACCATGACAGAAAGAAGGTCTTGGATAATGTGCTGCAGACACTAAGACACCAAGGATGCAAGCCCAGTCTACTATACCCAGCAAAGCTTGCATTCACCATTGATGGAGAAAACAAGTTATTCCAGGACAAAAACAGATTTAAACAATATGTAGCTACAAACCAAGCCTTACAGAAAATACTAGAAGGAAAATCACAAACCAAGGAAGACAACACCCATAATAACTCAAGTAACTGACATCCCTCCACCAGCAGAACTCAAAGAAGGGAAACACACAAACATTACCACCAGGAAAACAACGGGAGTTAACAACCACTGATCATTAATATCACTTAATATCAATGGACTCAATTCACCTATAGAAAGGCACAGGTTAAGAGAATAGATACAAAAATAGGATCCAACATTCTGTTGTTTAGAAGAAACATACCTCAAGCTCACAGAAAGACACTACCTCAGAGTAAAGGGTTGAAAAAAGGTTTTCCGATCAAATGGACCAAAGAAACAAGCAGGTATGGCTATACTAATATCTAACAAAATTGATTTCAAACTAAAATCAATCAGAAGAGATGGAGATGGACACTTTATACTCATAACAGGAACAATTTATCAGGAGGAAATCTTGATCCTGAATATTTATGCCCCTAATATGAAAGCACCCACATATATAAAGGAAATATTACTAGAGCTCAAAGCTTACATCAAACCCCACACTCTAATAGTGGGAGATTTCAACATTCCTCTCTCACCAATGAACGAGTCAACCAGACAGAAACTTAACAGAAATAAGAGAATAAACAGATGTAATTCACGAAATGGAAATAACAGACATCTATAGACCATTCCACCCAAACAGAAAAGAATATACGTTCTTCTCAGCATCTCATGGAACCTTTTCAAAAATTGATTACATAATTGGTAACAAAGCAAACATCCAAAGATATAAAGAAATTGTAGTAACCACTTGTGTACTATTGGATCACCATGGAATAAAGTTAGAATTCAACAAAAATCCTCACCCCAGAAAGCCTAAAAACTCATGGAAACTGAACAATCAAATACTGGATCAAGGAAGAAATAAAAAAAGAAATTAAAGTCTTCCTTGAATTTAATGAAAATAACAACACAGCATACCCAAACCTATGGGACACTATGAAAGTAGTGCTAAGAGGACAGTTTATAGTACTAAGTGCCCACATAAAAAAATGGAGAGAGCACACATTAGAGACTTAATAGCACAGCTGAAAGCTCTAGAAAAAAAAAGCAGCAGATACACGTAGGAGGAGTAGAAGGCTGGAAATAATCAAACTGAGGACTGAAATCAACAAAATAGAAACACAGAAAACAATCCAAAGTTTCAATGAAACAAAAAGCTGGTTCCTAGAGAAAATCAACAAGATTGACTACCTCCTATCCAAACTAATCAAAAGGCAGAGAGAGAACATGCAAATTAACAAGATTAGAAATGAAAAGGGGGACATAACCACAGACACAGAAAAAATTCAGAGAATCATTAGATCTTACTAAAAAAGCCTGTATGCCACAAAATTGGAAAATGTGAAAGAAATGGACATATTTTAGTTAAGTTACCATATACCTAAATTAAATCAAGACCAGGTGAACGATTTAAATAGACCTGTAAGTCGCTAGGAATTAGAAGATATCATCGGCAAACTCTCTACCAAAAAAAGCCCTGGACCAGAGGGTTTCAATGCAGAATTCTACCAGAACTTCCAAGAAGACTTAATACCTATACTCCTTAATGTGTTTCACAAAATAGAAACAGAAGAGTCATTGCCAAACTCATTTTATAAAGCTACAATTACCCTAATACCAAAACCGCACAAAGACAGGAAAGAGAATTACAGACCAATCTCACTGATGAACATCGATGCAAAAATTATCAATGAAATACTGCCAAACTGAATTCAAGAATACATCCAAAAAAATCATACATTATGATCAAGTAGGCTTCATCCCAGAAATGCAGGACTGGTTCAATATATGAAAATCTATCAATGTAATCCATCATATAAACAAACTGAAGGAAAAAAAAACTTATGATCATTTCATTAGATGCTGAAAAAGCATTTGACAAAATTCAACACCTCTTTATGATAAAGGTTTTGGAGAGATTAGGGATACAAGGTTCATTCTTAAATATAATAAAAGCAATATACAGCAAGCCAACAGCTAACATAAAATTAAATGGAGAGAAACTCAAAGCCATTCCACTAAAATCAGGAATAAGACAAGGCTGTCCACTTTCTTCATACCTCTTCAATATAGTGCTTGACGTTCTAGCAATAGCAATAAGACAGCATAAGGAGACCAAGGGGATTCGAATTGGAAAGGAACAAGTCAAACTTTCTTTATTTGCAGATGATATGATAGAGTACATAAGTGACCCAAAAATTCTACCAAAGTACTCATATGGATAATTAACACCTTTAGTAATGTGGCAGGATACAAAATCAACTCCAAAAAATTAATTGCCCTCCTATACATAAAGAACAAAGAAGCAGAGAGGGAAATCAAAGAAACATCACCTTTGCAATAACCACAAAGAGCATAAAATATATTGGGGTTACTCTAACCAAGGAAGTGAAAGATATATTTTACAAGAACCTTAAGTTTTTGAAGAAAGAAACTGAAGAGATACCAGAAAATGGAAGGATCTCCCATGCTTCTGATGGGTAGGATCAACATAGTAAAAATGGCATTCTACCAAAAGCAATCTATAGATTCAATGCAATCTCCATCAAAATCCCAGCAAAATTCTTCACAGACCTTGAGAGAACAGTAATCAACTTTATATGGAAAAACAAAAATAGCCAAAACAATCTTATACAATAAAGGAACTTCTGGAGGCATTACCATCCCTGACTTTAAAGTCTATTACAGAGCTACAGTATTGAAAACAGCTTGGTATTGGCACAAAAACAGAGACATTGACCAATGGAATCAAATCAAATACCTGGATATTAACCCACAAACCTGTGAACACCAGATTTTCGATAAAGGAGGTAAAAGTATACAATACAAAAGTATACAACAGAAAACATCTTCAACTAATGGTGCTGGCATAACTGGATGTCAACCTGTAGAATGAAAATAGATCTATCACCATGCAAAAAACTCAAGTCTAACTGGATTGAAGACCTCAGTATTAATTTGACCACAATGTACCTGATAGAAGAGAAAGTGGGAAGTAGTCTGCAACAAATGGGCACAGGAGACACATTCTTATGTAGAACCCCAGTAGCACAGACAATAAAAGCAACAATGAATAAATGGGACCTCCTGAAACTGAGAAGCTTCTGTAAAGCAATGGACACTGTCATTAAGACAAAAAGGCAGCCTACTGAATGGGAGAAGATCTTCACCAATCCCGCATCAAAGGTTTGATCTCCAAAATATATAAAGGACTCAAGAAACTAGACATTAAAACACTAATTAACCCAATTAAAGAATGGGGTACTGAACTAAACAGAGAATTCTCAACAGAAGTTTGAATGGCCAAAAGACACTTAAGGTCATGCTCAACCTCCTTAGCAATTAGGAAAATACAAATCAAACAACTCTAAGATACTATCTTACACCTGTCAGAATGGCTAAAATCAAAAACACCAATGATAGCCTATGCTGGAGAGGATGTGGAGTAAGGAGAATACTCATCCATTGTTGATGGAAATGCAAACTTGTGCAACCACTTTGGAGATCAGTGTGGCGGTTTCTCAGGAAACTGGGAGTAAACCTACCTCAGGACCCAGCAATTCCACTCTTGGGAAATATACCCAAGAGCTGCCCAATCATACTACAAATGCATTTGTTCAACTATGTTTATAGCAGCACTATTTGTAATAGCCAGAACCTAGAAACAACCAAGGTGCCCCTCAATAGAAGAATGGATAAAGAAGGTGTGGAACATATACACTTTAGAGTTTTACTCAGTGGTAAAAAACAATGACATCTTGAATTTTGCATACAAATGGATGAAAATAGAAAATACTATCCTGAGTGAGCTAACCCAGACCCAAAAAGATGAATATGGTATATACTCACTCATAAGTAGATTCTAGTCATAAATAAAAGACATTGATCCTATAATTCATGATCCTAGAGAAGCTAAATAGGAAGGTGAACCCAAAGAAAAACATGTAGATATCTTCCTGGATATTGGAAGTAGACAGGATTGCCAGGAGCACGGGGGTGGAGGTGGGGTGAGGGTAAGGGGAGATGGGGAGAGAGAAGGGAGAAGCGGAGGATATTGGAGAGCTTGGGGGGATTGGTATGGTTCAGATGGAGGAAGGGTGACTATGGGAGTAAGGAAGTAGATATCTTAATTAAGGGAGCCATTTTAGGGTTGGCAAGAAACTTGACTCTAGAGGGGTTCTCAGGCATCCAAGGAGATGTCCCCAACTTGTTTCTTGGGCAGCAGATGAGAGGGTGCCTGTACTGACCTTAACCCATAGCCACACTGATGAATATCTTGCACATCACCATATAACCATCATCTGGCAATGGATGGAGATAGAGACAGAGACCCACATTGGAGCACTGGACTCATCTCCCAAGGTTCAAATGAAAAGCAGAAGGAGGAAGAACATGAGCAAGGAAGTCAGGACCATTAGGGGTGTATCCACCCATGGAGACAGTGGGACTGATCTAATGGGAGCTCACCAAGGCCAGTTGGACTGGGACTGAAGAGCATGTGATCAAACCCACCTCTCTGAATATGGCTGACAATGAGGGCTGTCTGAGAAGCCAAAGACAATGGCATTGGGTTTTGATTTTACTGCATGGACTGGCTTTGTGTGAGCCTAGTCTGGATGCTCTTCTTCCTGGACTGGATGGACGGGGGAGGACATTAGACTTCCCACAGGGCAAGGAACACTGATTGCTCTTAGGACTGGATAGGGAGGTGGAGGGGGAGTGCTGGGAGTTGGAGGAAAATGGGTGTAATGAGGATGACAAAGATATACAGAAAACCTGTCTCAAAAAATAAAAGTAAAAATAAACAAAATAGAGGTTAAAATAAAGTCATATAAGATGGAAAATACACAGAGAATCTTGATGCTGTATACTATTATTCTCTCTTTTTGAATTGTTTGAATGCTGAGGAAGAAGCAACAGCTGCTAAAAGATATTTATGTATAAATGCTGCTGTACTAATCCAACATAGATATTTTGAAAATACTTTGACTTCAGAATTTGGATCTAAGGATATGATACTTTGGAAAAAAGATTCTTTTTTTTTGTTTTTACAGAAAATGAGACCTTGTGGATTGCTTCTATCCCAATATGGAATGATAGACCACGCCCTCCTGAAAGGTTGCTATGAACACCTTCAGAAAATTACTTCACCCAACTGCGGACTGAGATGAACCTGGCACACAGGTTACCCCATGAAAGATCTGATAACAGCGTCCCCATTCAGCAGGAAGCAGTTTGGAGAGAAATAACTGTGCCCATGTTCCCAAATATTGTTTATAAATGTTCTTTTACATTTAAAGGGGGATATGATATAGATATGAATAATTTGCATTGGTATGGATTTTAAGGTCAATTTTGTTATATGTGTATGTATTTCTGATTTTGATTAAGCTATTGTGATTGTGTAGTTCGTTTTAAAAATGTAATGTATAATTAGGAAATATAGGTTGTTAATGAATAATCATTGATAATAGTAAAACTTGTAGTCATGTTAGTTAGATTTTCTAGATATATAGAGATATATTTCAGTTAGATAGGCATACTTCATATCTTTCAAAGACTGCAAAATATGGCATTTAATGTTTTAATAACTTAGGACTTTTCATGACAATGAGACATGTCTGCTCCTGGCAGCACCGATCTACTTCAAAAGGAAGATGGGCATCAAAGAGGATCCTTATTGAGTTTGATAGCCATTTGGGCAAGAAACTGCTCTTGCCTGGACTATTGCATAAACTGGACATAGAGAACCCTCAGAGAGAGGACTGCTGAACTTGCCTAAAAGTGAGATGATCTTTCAGGATTCCTGATTCATGAAAGAGTCTGCAAGACATTCTGCAGGACACAGCAAATACTAACTGAACTCTCTTTGAAATTTCCTGCTTCATGGAAACGTCTGCTGGATACTATGGGCCTGTAGGCCGAAGGTGGATGCCCCAACAGTACAAAAGAACTTTCGGTGACTGTCCAGGCAGTGAGATGTCTCTGTCATTTCTAGAGTTTTGGAAGTAGCTTACTTGTTCACCTAGGTAATATTGTGTCCTTTTGGAGTCTTTGATGGAGTTGAAGAATAGATAGATAGTTATAGTTGTCCTTAGTTATGATAAAAGATAAAGTATATATAAATATTGTAACTGTAATTCTTACTTGATAACTGTTTTGTTATATGTAATTTTGCTATGTTAAAGTTAAAGCCTTTCCTTTTTGTTTAAACAGAAAAAGGGGAAATGATGGAGGATTCTCATTGGCTAATAAACAAACTGCCTTGGCCAGCCCTTAGGTGGGTGGAGTAGACAGAACAGGAAGAAGGAAGTGAGGTAGATGGCTCAGTCAGACCGCCATGCCTCTCCTGAGACAGACGAGATGAAGCTCCAGCCCAAGATGGACGTATGCTAGAAACTTCCCGGTAAGGCAACACTTCATGGTGCTACATAGATTATTAGATATGGGTTAATCAAGATGTGAGTAAGAGACTGAAACTAATGGGTCAGGCAGTATTTAAAAGAATACAATTTGTGTGTTGTTATTTCGGGACATAAGCTAGCCGGTGGCCGGGAGCCGGGCTGTGGGAAGCCAGCCCGCAGCTCCTCATTACAAATGGGAGAAGAGGTGGAGGTGGAAATTTTTAATAAAAAAATGAAATAATTAAAAATAGTTTTTAAAAAATGTCTATATCCCCTTTCCTTATGACATGCCTTAAAAATCGATCAAAATCAAAATTACCATTATCAAAAATTTTGGCTGATGATAGGTAATAAAGAATCTCCTTTACTATTGATTAGACATAATTTCAAAGTATTATTAAAATGTAAACACAAGGCTTCTCTTAGAAACACTCTCTAACCTAGAAAATAAAAATTTAAAAGTTACTATGTGCCGGGCGGTGGTGGCGCATGCCTTTAATCCCAGCACTTGGGAGGCAGAGGCAGGCGGATCTCTGTGAGTTCGAAGCCAGCCTGGTCTACAAGAGCTAGTTCCAGGACAGGCTCTAAAAAAGCTGCAGAGAAACCCTGTCTCGAAAAACCAAAAAAAAAAAAAAAAAAAAAAAAAAAAGAAAAAGAAAAGTTACTATGTTTAAAAATAGAGGAAAAGATACACAGATTATATTTTATCGATGCAGCTGGATACTCTGGGAGAACTAACAACAATAGCAATTTTTAAATTAATGGAAATGTATTCACAAATAAGTTTCTACATAAGGAAAACAGACACTTTAATTGTGTTTATAATGCTGAATTACAATATGTGTATACATCTGAGTATAGAAATAAGTGTTTTATATTACATATAAAAGTGCTTATATCATAATGGCACTACTGTAAATAGAAAACACAGGTGAATGTATAGTTAAACTGTTAATTCTTTGTCAAATATGCACTATGTTTAAAATGCAGGAAATTAACTTATTTTTGCAAAGGAAAAGATCTATGCAGGTAAAGTGTAACAATGACTGAAAGGAATCATAGGAACTAGTAGTGGCTCAAGTTTGTTAATGCCCTCATTATTCTATGACTTGTTCATTAATATCTTACATAATAAAGGATAAAATATAAACACTGAAGTGCTTATAAAATATATGCAAATGAGCTTTAGTTTTTAATAGTCACTTAGCATAATCTTCATTGGTAGCCACCTTGTTACATCAAATTGAGTAAAGTCTGAATCATACATAAGTAATTGCATATAAATCACAAGATGATACTTTTTATCTCTGACTCAGGAAATTATTTATATGGGCATAGTTGAAGCAGAAAAGATGATAGATAGATATGAACCGTGAATGGAGATTCCAGGTGCTAATGGGAAATAAATTAATAGCTTTCTTCCATACTCTGGTGATTCTTCTTTGAGATGTGGTTTCTTATCCAATTTCCAGTAACATTTAAAAAATTGATGCTCACATTTGATGGATATAAAAGTCAAATAATATATCTAGAAGTTTAAGAATAGGTCTTTCTTCTACAGAGAGCTGAGGCAGAAATGAAGCTTAATAAATACACTTTTGAATATTCTTTTAAAAAATTAGGATAGAAACAATATTTACTAGAATACATCCAGTTCCTTTCAGTGTTATCCATATCATAATGGTAAAGTAGGGATGGTTTAAGGCTTTGGTAGTACTCTTATGCTGTATTTTTAATAAATAATATTCTAATTCACACAGTACACGTTTGGTAAGGAAAAATAATACACATTTTAACATAAGAAAAAAAGAAAGAAATCAAAAGCCTACCTAAGCATATTCTCTAAAATTAACTATCTGTTTTGTTTATAAATAAATATTGCTTGAGCAGTGTGCACATAATAGCAGTACTTTTCTAAAGCAATTCTATTAGTTGACTTCAGGGATGAGAATAATGAAAGTGATCCATAAATGTTGTGTGGGGGAGTACAAAGATTGTCAAATTTTCTTTCTTAACAATTTAATTTTTGGTCATTAGAACAAAATTTAAAAGTCAATTCATTTATTATATAATAATATGTGTCTTTTTCCACATCAAAAATAAACTATTAATGTTAATATAAATAACATTTTTATAGTCATATAACTTATTAACCATAACAGAGACATTCTCTGGTTCTGGAATTTTTCCACTCTTTATTAACTTTTTCTACTTACTATAATGATAAGTGTGATAATCCAATATTTTCTTTGAGTTTTGATAATTTTATACATGTAGACAAAATGATACCTTTCACACAATGATCTAACAATCTTCTTTGTGTTTGTTTGGTCTATTTTTTCTAATTCTGAAATTAGTATATTTAGAAATGAAATGATTAAAGTGGCTGTTTTAGAGTTCATTTTAAGATGATGCTTGGAACATTTTCTGAATCCTTGAGACAGAATAATCTGTTAATATTTAATATCAAAATATTACAACACTTCTGAATTAATATTTATGTAGTTTTTAATTCAAGTATTCTACAAATTTTAAACTATTTTCTTCCTTATTTACATATAAATTGTAGATGGAGCAGTGGGGCTGTGTCCCGCCACCTGGCTAGCTTTACACCCAAAATAATTACATGGAAACTGTATTCATTTAAACACGGCCTGACCCATTTGTTTCAGCCTCTTATTATCTAATTCTCACATTTTGCTTTAACCCATATTTAGTAATCTGTGTAGCAACACGAGGTGGTCGCTCACCAGGAGAGACCTTAACCTTCATCTGTCTGGGAGAGGAGAGGCATGGCGACTGGCTATGGAGACTGCTTGAAGTGTCTGCCTCACTGCCTTCTACCCAGCATTCTGTTCTGTTTACTCCGCCTACCTAATTTTCTGTCCTCTTAAAGGGCATAGGCAGTTTCTTTATTAACCAATGAAATTAACACATAGACACTCCTCCATCAATAAATGAACTATTTTCTTTTATCTGTATTAGAAAATTAGTATGTGTTTCAATTATAATAGAAGTCATATTATATTGTCCACTGCATTAAGACAACTTTTGAGTTTGATTCAGATAAAGGTATCATATTATTGAACAAATGTTCTTGAGAAGAATATGTAAGAATTATTAGGACTTGACCACATGCAAATAAAACCTGTATTTTATTGGTGATGACTATTAAAATATAAGTACCAAAGAAATATTCTAAACTTCAGTCCAATTATTACTGGGTACCCAAATGCCTTGTCAGTTTTTATTGCATTATAATATTATATAATAGGATAGAAATATAATTTTACCATGTGTGGACATAAATTTATGATGCAGTATTTTACATGGACAATCGATGAACTGGACACAAACATGAAACTGGCTATTAATTTTTATTATGCAAATAGTTCACTAAAGACACTATTTCCCTACCTGTGTTTCACATTTTAATACTGACAACTTCCCTGGAAGAGAATGAAAACCAAGCATTAGATTCACTCTTCAGAGAGTTTAAAATTCCAAAGGGCCCTGTTAAATTCAACTTTATGTTGGCATAAGTATCTGCAATTGTGTCAGTAATTTAGATTTACAGAGAACTGAAGTACTTATTTCTTTTTCACCTTTCTTTTTTTCTTCTTCTGCCCTTGAATTAATAATGCTGCTTAGTCAGAACAGGAAATTAAATAGAATAGGACATTTTGTCATTCATTTTCACATCTTATATTAAAGTCTCAATTTGAAACTGAAATTATGGAATATAACATGTATCATATTACATTCTAGAGGAATTGCTTTTATGGTCAGAAAGTGGCTTAAAGAAAATATAATTTCTATACATTTTCAGTATTTTAAAACATGTATTATAGAAATTTTAAAGATGATACATAGGGAATGGAAGCTATTAGTATCTATCATTGAAGTGAAGATGATTCAAGAGATTTTTGGATTTTTATTACACTAGTCTAATTATCAGTTATAGTTCTGGGATGAATTTTTGGTATTATATGGAGTTTTTTCAATTGGTAAAACTGTTCTTAATAGCCAATGGCAAGACAATGACAGAAATTTTTTTGCAGCTGTACAGAAAGAATACATTTTGTAAAGTGTATCTTGAGACAACTAAATTCCAAAAACTTTAATTTTACTTGGTAGTTTTGACAGAAATACTTTATTAAAATGGTAACAACTATTTAGAAATGAACATTCTCACCTATGATATAAATTTTTAAGGGGCTTAGTACAGGGGAAAATAGTTAATTATACTTTTTGCTAAACTTCACAGATCACCTCTGCATGTTTATTTACTTTAGCATCTGAAACTGTTCTATCACGATTGACAACAGAAGCAGGAATTGACTAATTATTTCTCAACTGCACACATGAAACCGAAAGTCATAATCACATATATAAAATCTTAGTAGAAAATCAGTGGACATTTTAAAAACAACAACACAATATTAATAATGAGACATAAAAATGTAGAAATAATGCATTCAAATGCCAGATGCAAATAACATTCCATATAGAAGACTATACCAAAACTAAATAAGAATCAAGCATAAGACTATGCCACCAAGATTTTATTTTATTTTGTTTTTTAGTTTTTTTGAAAGGGGTTTCTCTATAGCATTGGAGCCTGTCCTGGAACTAGCTCTTATAGATCACTCTGGCCTCAAACTCACAGAGATCCACCTGCCTCTGCCTCCTGAGTGCTTGGAATAAAGGCATGCACCACCAACACCTGGCCCACCAAGATTTTATTTTTTATATATTATGTTTATCAAATTTCTCTTTGAAACTTAAATAATTATATTAAATTATAGAAAATGCATGGGATATAAGAAACAAGGACCATGTGTAAAGAATGTAATTAAAGGATTTTTCACATGGTGAATGCAACAAGCCTATGGAATAGTCTAGAATGAGACAGAAAGAAAGTAACAGGATGGGCTTTTCTAGAGCGAAAAAGACACTAACATTGAAAACTGTATTTATTGTGCCTGCATGTATCTGCATCTGTGTGCACATGCACGCTCATGGCTTCAATGTGGCCTCAGTGAGAGTATGGAGATTAGAAGACAACTTTCAAGAGGTAGTCTTCTTCCTTTGTGAGTTTCAACCAAAAAATCAGGGTACCAGTCTTTGTAGCAAGCTCTATTACTTGATGAGGAACCTCATGGAAACTTTTAGATATTATTAAAAATTGCATGTAAAATTAGATAACTACAAATCTAGTAGAATATATAGAAATAACTATCAATACATGTAGCATAATATAAACATTTGTAAGAATTAAGAAAGAAAAATAATACAATTCTATTACATTATTCAACCACAATTTTCTTTTATGAAAAACATACTGGGAACATTTGCTTGACTTTTAAAACAAAGTTACTAAAATAGAACATCAATAAAATTACGATTTTTTAAAAATCCTTGATGATAAATGATCTAATTATCTAAATATTTTCTAATGTGGGATGTCCTTCTGTATATGTGTTTCTCTTATTGGTTTATGAATAAAGATGCTTTGGCCTATGATAGGGCAAAATATAGCCAGGCTAGAAGAGATATAGAGCAAGAGATGGCAGAGTCAAGGAGATGCCATGTAGTTTCCCAAAGGGTAGACATCATGTAGCTGCCCAAGAAGCAACAGCCTCAACAAACCACAAGCCTCATGGTAAAATATAAAATAACAGAAATGGTTAAATTTAGGATATTAGAGCTAGCAAGGAATATGCCTGAGTCATTGGTCAATAAGTATTGTAATTAATATAGTTTTGGTGTGATTATTTGTGTCTGGGTGGGAACAGTCTCCATTTCCAAAATGGTGCCCAATGTCTGGAGCAAAGATCCACTTAAGATATAAAATGACTTTTTTTTAATAAAAGAGGGCTTCTAGACCTCTCAAAAATATGAACCAAGCACAGTTTCTTAGTAGACACATTTTTTTCCCAGATAGGTTGTTTGCTGGCTGCAAGCAGAGATGCAGCTTCTTTAAAAGACAGCTTCCTAATTTGTACAGGCACAAATGACTCTCGATCTTTTGGGAGATATTGCTATGGAGGACATTAATGGGGTCTTTGAGTAGCATGTTACAAATTGCTTAATGAGGACATAGACCCACTGCATCCCTGGTACTGGTGTGGTGAGCATGGTTTGCAGAGGCAAGGAACATACTTCTGCCATGTTGGAGGGGTGAAACAACAGGTAGGGCCTCGGAGTTGGTATTAGTCATGCCAGCTTAACATTTTTTAAAAAGATGTGCTTGGTCAGAAAATAATTATAGATACACAATAAGGACAGAGTCAGACAAAAATAAACATCTGAATGGGTCACAGTTTGTTTAAAAAATGTACATAGGCTTGTGAGAGAGAGGAAAAGGAATATAGACAAGACTACAAACAGACATAGATTAAAGGAGTAATGATACTAAAATTAATATTAGAAAGCAAAAGAGCAAAAATAAAGCCATGTAAAGATGGAAAATACAAAAAGAGTCTTGATTTTAAGCCGGGCGGTGGTGGCACACGCCTTTAATCCCAGCACTCGGGAGGCAGAGGCAGGCAGATCTCTGAGTTCGAGGCCAGCCTGGTCTACAAGAGCTAGATCCAGGACAGGCTCTAGAAACTACAGGGAAACCCTGTCTCGAAAAACCAAAAAAAAAAAAAAAAAGAGTATGGATTTTATACATTATTGTGTTTTCTTTGAAATTTTTGACTATGAATGAGCTAACTACAGAGTAAGATTTCAATCAGTGGGCTGCTAAACTAAAGCAACATATATATCTTCAGCATGGACGGGCTCACTGTGAGCCTTGTCAGCTTGGTTGTTCACCTTCCTGGACTTAGGGGGAGTTGGGAGGACCTTGGACTTAACATAGTGAAGGGAACCCTGATGGCTCTTTGACCTGAAGAGGGAGGGAGTGGGAGTATGGGTGGAAGGGAGGGGAGGGAAGGGGGAGGAGGAGGGGAGGAGATGGAAATCTTTAATAAAAAAATGAGAAAAAAAATAAAAATTAATAAAAAATGGTCTCTTTACTTCAAACTTTTAGTCTAAGGATATGTTACATTGGAAAAAGGTTCTGCTTTTATTTGCACTGAAGATGAGAACCTGTGGATTCATTTGACGCTAAAGTGGTTCAATGGAACAAGATCTCCCCTTCAAAGGTCTCTATGAACACTAAAAATACTTCACTCAACAAATAGTAGGAAGCAGTTTTGAGAAAACAAATACAAAATTAGTGAAATGATTGTTTATAAATGTTTGTTTTCATTTAAAGGGTGTTAATTATAAGTAAATTAATGGTTACAATCAATTTTTTTTTAAAAAACAAGGAGGATATGATATAGAGTTGAATACTTAGCTTTGGTATGGATCTTGGTATACTGATACACATTTAAGGTAAATTTTGTTACACTGTAAATATGCATTTCTGCTCTTGTTCAAGTTATTGTGTTTATACAGCTCATTCAAAAGTATACTTTATAATTAAGAAATACAGATTAAGAAATAGTCATTTATAATCAAAATTAAAGTCATGTTAGTTTTTCTAGGTATACAGAGATATATTTCAGTTAGATAATCTTCAGCACTACAAAAACCTACAGAATATGGCATTTAAAATGTTTTAAGAACTTAGATTTTTCTTGACAGTGAGACATGTCTTCATCTGGCAGCACCAATTACTTCAGAGGTTCATGGTAATTGAAAATACTCATTATAGAATTTTACTTTAATGTGACAAGGTTAGTCATTTGGGCAAGAAACTTGTCTTCTCTGGATTGCTTTATGGTATGGTGTAAGAACTGGACATGCAATACCCACAGGAGAAATTGCTGAATTTTCTAAAAGATAGAATGGTCTTTTGGGGATCTTGCTTTACAGAAGAAACTGCCAGACATTCTACAGGACACAGAATAAAAACTTTGCCATTACATTGTAGGACAGGTCATCAAATCTCCTGCTTCATGGAAAATCTGCCAAATGCTATGGTACTGTAGGTTGAAAATGGATGCCTCAAGATTACAGAAGAACTTTGGGTTACTGTCCAGGCAGTAAGATATCTTTGTCATTTCTAGAACTTTGGAAGTTTATTACAATGCACTTCCTGTTTACTTAGGTAATATTATACCCTTCTGGGATCTTTGAAGAGTTGAAGAGAGACAGTAATATTCACAGTTTTCCTTAGTTATAATAAAAGATAAAATAGTTATGAAACTTTCCAGATACAAATAGACTAAATATTGTAAATGTATTTCTTGCTTGATACCTATTTTGTTATATATAATTCTACTCTGTTAAAGTTAAAATGTTACATTTTTATTTAGACAGAAAATGGAAAATGATATGGCTTGTCCTTCTGTATATGTGTTGCTTTTATTGGTTAATTAATAAAGTTGCTTTAGCCTATGGTGGGGCATAATACAGCCAGTCTGCAAGAGATTTGGATATTAAGTAGGCAGAGTCAAGGAGATGCTATATAGCTACCAGAGGAGGTATACACTATGTAGCTGCCCCAGAAGCATCAGGTTATAAACCAAGAGCCTCATGGTAAAATATAAAATAATAGAAATGGGTTAATTAAAGATGTTAGAACTTACAAGGAATATACCTGAGTCATTAGCCAAGCAATGTTGTAATTAATGTAGTTGCTGTGTGATTATTTAGACCTGGGTAGCTGGGAAACAAAACCCATAGTCTCTGTTTACAATTTTCACAGCATATATATTATACATTGTAATTTTTCAGGCAACCAATTGGGTATATTCAATTCATATCAAAAATAAAAACTTGAAATTTCAAATGTGTGAAAATTCAAGTTGAGTTTTTTTTCAGCAAATGTTTTTAGAATTTGTCTTTGTAAATGTAATAAGCAATAGAATATACATTTGGAAATGAATCCTCATAATAACCCACTTTACCCACACTGCCAAATAGTTTACTAAATCTAAGAAATATACCAAAAAGCAAAATAAATTCATATAAGGTTATAATGTCATATGATTGCTCAAAACTTTTGTTTTATATTTTATTCCATCTTATATATTCTTTTTATTCTTTTAAAGAATCTTATAACCATGAGGGTCATGTCATTTCCAGCCCAAAGTGTCTGTGTTTTCCAGAGAGGGGGAGTGTGGATTGATGAAAAAAAAGATAGATTTGGAGGGCATCCAGTGAGTACTGTGATCTCCACCAATTTTAATATTTAAGGTTCTTATATACCCCAATCCTAAAGGGTAAAAGGCATTAGAATTTTTTCCATGATATAAAGAACAAATAAGTGTAATAACCTCCTCACATATCAAAACATTAAGTAATCACATCCTAGGTCAAGATTTTTTTTTATCTAGGCAAAATATCCTGTAGTCATACCTTAGGTCAAGTGTCTTGTAATATAACATAGACGAAACAAGAAGTTCTGAATTCTCTGACCTTTAGGCAATGTGTAACTGATTCACTTCTGTTGGCTCCTACAATTCCCTCTTTTGTATTTAATTAATAACGCCTGCACTTCTGCCAAAGGGTGTATGACTGTGCCTGTCTTAGGTTGTTTTCTTCAAACTTCCAAACTTACCCATAATTAGTATATACATTCTGTCATGCGTGTTTTGTTTTAGGTTAACTAGAGGAAAAAAGATCTTACCCATCCTTGACTACCATCATCTGTTTATAAAGTGTTAAGGGATAATTCACAGCTTGATACCATATACAACTGAGTGAACTTTCCATTGAGAGTTCACAATAACTTGATCATCAAAAGAAGCAGACAATGCTTAACAATACACCTGTTCTTATGGTTACAATGTCTTCTAATTAAGGAGTAGAGAATGACAAAGATAGATTAGACTGTTTTTAAATTGGTCCAGGATGTCTCCAGCAGTTTTAGCTTTATCAAAATCCAAATTTGCATTATAATATTATCAATTCTAAGGACTTATTAGCATTACGCAAAATTGTTCTCATATGTAGTAAAAGGGTACTTGTTCATTCTGGATGCCCAGAAACAAAATAACCACATAGAAACTATATTAATTAAAACACTGCTTGGCCCATTAGTTCTAGCTTCTTATTGGCCAACTCATATTAATTTAACCCATTTCTATTAATCTGTATATTGCCACATGGCAGCAACTTAACAGCAAAGATTTGTTATGTCTGCCTCTGATGGCTCCATGGTGTCACTCTGACTCTGTCTTCTTCCTTGCAGCATTCTGTTCCATCTTCCCCAGCTACCTAAGTTCTTCCCTACTATAGGTACTAAGCAGTTTCTTTATTCATTAATCAATAAAAACAACACATAGACAGAAGGACCTCCCACATTACTCATATGAGCTCTAAACTTTCTCTAACCAGTAACATTTTCTTAGTTAACAGAAGTCATTACAAATATTAACAGGTCAATACCATAATTTTTGTATGAACATTAACAATGAACACACAGTTGGTCAAATTGCAACTCTTACAATTTTGTTCTCATGAAAGGAAATGCACTTGTGATGGATGAAGTATGAGTCTTTTTCCTCTTCTATAGTCCAAATGCATAGCTGCCATCAACTTCCAACGATATTGTTGAGCTGTTACAGTTCTGAAATAACAAATATTAGCAGCAAATCCTTTATTCCATTCCTCCTCATTTACTGAGGAGGGATTTTAGTCACTCATTGCTCTCCAAATATTGTTTGATTATTCCAATGAGTCAGTTTCCCAGAGAGGGGAATTTTCTGAGGTCTCAGTTTTCTAGTTCCCCATTTTAACACCAGATGAAACACTACACTGGCAAAACTAACTTCTGTGTCCCAAGATATATTGTAGATACATAGCTAAACATTCATGCAGTATTTCTTGGCCATATTAAGAGTAATGCAACTTAAAGACATTTGTTTGGTATGAGCAGCAGTTCTATTTAGAAAATGGGAATAACCAACCATCATAGTAATCTCATTCCTTTCTGTGAATGGAGCATGATGACATTGGAGGTTCAGGAACATAAGTAATTCTCTGGGAGGGCCTCAAGCCAAGCATTCAGATAATCAACAGACTTTATTGTCTTCCTCTGAAAAAACACAAACATGCCCTTGACCCGATATTAAAACAAGATAAGGTTGTTTTCATAATCCAATTCTAGGATTATTCCATTTTTGCTTTAGTGAAAGTTGCTCTGGTGACATCATGCCAAAACCTATGCATTGGAGATTGTTCACAGGCATTCACATTAAAAAAACTGAGAATAAAAAGAGCATGATTCAATTCAATATGTGGTGACTTGAGATATAACATTCCCTTAATTTTTTTTGAAGTTTTGTATTCAAGGAGCCATGGGAACACGCCACTATTCCTTGTTCTTGAGGATTATAAAGAATGCCTGTTTTATGCTAAATGTTCCAGGGTGAACAAAGTTGCTGAAATGCTTTACAAATATATCCAGAACTATTATCCATTTTTATCATTGTAGAAATCCCAATATACGAAAAATACTTTAAACATTGAGTAATCACATGCTTAGTGGCTTCTCCAGTTTCTGAAGTGGCCATGAAGAAATCTTAATATTCATTGTCGGCCTCATGTACATATCTTAACTTGTCAAATTTTGTAACATAAATAAGATCTACCAGCCATAATGATTAAGAATCAGGCAGGCCTCAAGTATTTATTACAAGATGAGGAATAGGTAAATACTCTGGACATATATCACACTTTTTAAAAATATGAGGAGCAATTTCTCTTGTTAAACTAAAATGTTTTCTTAAAATTTTAATATTTTAATGATTTAAAGCATGTGATCATTGAGCAAGTTTAACTTGAGGTACGGTGATAAACTGAATACATGTATCAGCTAAGGCATTATCTTCAATCAGATGGTCAGGAAGATTTGCCTGTCAAACTGCCTTCTGAACTCCTATACTTGCTTATAGCCATAGACCACAGTAGTTATCAACTACTGTCTTTCATGGAAAAATATTTCCTCTTCAAATGATGGTATACCTGAGACCAATATCCATCAGTGATGCTCCTGAAAGCAAAAAGCATTGCTGTGGCACAGTGTCTCAAGACTTAGCTTTACATAGACATCTAAATTGCTCTCTCAAAAATCAGGGAAAATCACAGAAAATAGACTATTATCCTGTATTTTTAATTATACATTAAATTTTTAAAGAGCTGCACAAGCATAATACCTTAATCAAGAGCAAAATTCTTCTTAAATTTGTATCAATAAGCCAAGATCCATACCAATGCTAATCTCTATAGCATATCCCCTTTTACATGTAATCAAACTTTTATAAACAATCATTTTCAAAACTTGGGTATAGTTCTCTCCAAACTGCTTCCTGATTTTTTGTTGGGTGAAGAAATTTTTGCATGAATTTACAGCAACCTTTCGAGGAGTCTTGATCCATCAAACCACATTAGTCTTAAATGAATCTACAACTTCTCATCCTTTGTGGAAACAAAAGAACCTCTTTTCCAAAACAACAAATGTTTATATCCAAATGTTAAAGTCAGAATACCGTTATGTTGGTTCATCTTAGCAGCCCATACAATGAAAGGTCTCTGTAGTTAGTTCATTCACAGTAAAAATAATTCAAAGAAAACACAACAGTATACATAATTTAGGCTCTCTGTGTATTTTCCATCTCCACATGGCTTAATTTTCTTCTTTTAATCTATGACCATCTGTACTCTGTCTCTTTAAAGACTTTGCTTTATTTTATTAAATGATTCACTTATTTTTATAGCTCTCTATACTTCTTTTCTCCTCTTTCCTAAGCCTACATACATTTATTCAATACTGTAGTCAATTTAGAGGTCTTTTTTATCTTAATCTGTCTTTATTGTGTATATGTAATTATTATCTGACCAGTAGGGCTTCTTAAAATACTAAGCCATAGCCTGACTAGGACTAAAGCTGATTTACCATTTGGCTCTGCCCAGTCAAACATGTTGGAGGTTTGTTCATTGCCTTTGAGAGCCATTCTCTCTTCCCCAGATCCAAGGACATGGCACAGCAGGCGTCTATTGCCATTAAGCAAATTGTAGGACTCCACTTACAAACCCCACTTAAATGTTCCATGTTGGGACCTCCCAAAAGAGTCAGAGCCATTTGTGTTGGTAAACCACAAAGCCTTTTTAAAGGAGCTACACAGTTTTTACAGCTCTTGCTGAGTCAGGAAGCCTTCTTTTTAAAGAATCATGTGATTGCTTGCTTCTAGCAGACTCTACCACCAAAAAAGCAGCTAAACTTTGTTCTTTTTTAGTGTCTAGAATTCCTTTCCAAGCCCCCTCAGGTTTTATGTGGATTTAGCTAGCACATGTTGGGGTGCCAACTTGTAGTAGGAGCCCACTTGCCTGTTCCCAGTTGCTCATCCCTGAAATAACCACACAGAAACTATATTAGTTATATCACTGCTTGGCCTATTAGCTCTAGTTTCTTATTGGCTAACTCTTACATCTTAATTTAACCCATTTCTGTTAATCTGTGTATTGCCACGTGACTGTGGCTTGCCAGGAAGTTTTCATCTGAGCATCTGTCTCTGGCAGGGCTGTGTGTCTTTTTACTGACTCCACATTTTTTCTTCCAGCACTCAGTTTAGTTTTCCCCACCTAGCTCTATTCTTTTGCCCTATCACAGGCCAAGACAGTCTCTTTATTAACTGATGGTATTCAGAGAATACAGAGGGAAATCCCACATCAATCTCTCCTTTTCTCCTAATCTCTCCTCCAACTTCCTATTTTTCTAGAGAAGGGGAAAGAATTACACAGGTGGGAATGTAAGAAATACATAGGTAGAGGGAAAGAGGCTAAATGCAGAGAGATGTAGAAGTAAAGCTAGGGGATGAAAGAGAATGAGACAAGAAAAGCTGAAAAGAAAAACTATAGGAGAAGAGACAATGAGAAAAAGGAATAAAAACTAAAGAGGGAGAAAAAGGACAGAAACTTATATAGAGAGAGATAGAAGAGGAAGAGAAAGAGAATGTGAGACTTAGAGGCAAAGATGTAGAGAGGAGTTTGAGATAGAAAGGAAGGGAAGAGAAAAAGTGGGTAAAGAGATGAAGTGACAAAAAGAATGGGAGAAAGATTGGAATAGAGAAAAGGGGAGAAGGGTAACACAGAGAGGGACAGGGGAGGACAGGGTGAAAGGGAAAGAGATAGAGTAAGAACAAGTGACAGGTTGTGAGAAGAGGTAGACAGTGAAGGTGGGAAGGATGAATCTGCGAGAATTTGGAGAGAGGGAGACAGACAGGATGGGGGGTTCATGGGACAGAATATGAGAGAGGAGGTAAAGTAAAGGGAAGATACTGAGACAGAAATAAAAGGAGAAAAGTCAGAGTCAGAAGAAAGGAAGAAAGACATATGAAACAAAAAGAGAACAGGATGGAACTAGTGAAAGAGAGGGGAAAGATAAGCATTCAGATAAGCATTCTTCATATCTTTCAAAGACTGCAGAATATGAAATTTAATGTTTTAATAATTTAGGGTTTTTCATGACAATGAGACATGTCTGCTCCTGGCAGCACCAATCTACTTCAAGAGGAGGATGGGCATCGAAGGGGCTCCTTATGGAGTTTGATCCAACTTCTGAACCCACATGAAGCTGGAGAAAAAGAATTTCACTCAATAAATTCATCCTCTGAACACCAAATATACTGTGGAACATGTATGCCACACCCACATGCTGCAAATATAATAACAATGATGAAAACATTTTAAAAAAGAAAAAAATAGCTTTATTCAAACAAGGTGTTTGAGGCCTATAATCCTAATAGTGGGAAAGGGAAATCACAAATAGAGTTGAGAGTTTGAAATAAAAGGATTACATAGAGAATGTTAAAATATTATAACTTTTTGTAGGTACCCTGACCAAAACAATATAAAGGAAATTTTATTTCATACACAAATCCAGAGTATAGTTCATGTTTGTTGGGCACCAGTGTGGTGGGAAGTAGAAGAAGCTGGGCATAACAAGTCAAGAACAGAGATCAATGGATATTAATGTATGCATGCTTACTTGTCCTCAGTTTGTTTTTGCCACTCATAGAGTGTAGGTCTACGTAATGCTGCCACCTGCAAGGGGGCTCTTTTCACCTCAGTAAACAATAGTCAAGATAGTCTTACACAAAAATTCTCACGGACCAACTAATGCAGATGATCTTTCATTAGGATTCCCTTCTGATATAATTTTATATTGTGTTAAATGGATATTTAACAGTAGCCATTATTGCTCCATTCCTTGTTAAGATGACATACCAAAAACCATCATTTTTAATACATAGCCCACTGCATCTTGTCTCCAAAGTTCTATGTGTGGCTCATAATATAAATACTGTCCAACTTTAAAAGTTCCCATAGTCTTTAAAAACTTGACCACATTTAAAATCTCTTAACAATGAACTCCTATAAAATAAAGCTGTGTTACAATGATTTCAGTATTTAAAAGCATAGACTAAACATTACTGTCACAAAATGGAATTATCTGAGAATAGCAGGGAATAATTGCACCAAAAGTTAAAATCAAGCAGGGAAACCAAACTCAATAGCTCTGTTACCAGATGGAAAAATTAGCGGGAGTGTGCTCATACCTCCACTTCTCCCATCTTCAACACATATAGCTTCTCTCTTACACTTAAACTGGCTCTACTTCTCACCTCCACAGCACCTTCTCAGATGTCTCATATTCATGGTATTTCCAATATTCTCGAGTCTCCACTGTCGCTTAAACTTTACCTTCGTAACTTCATGCAGTGGTCTCTCAGGGATTCTCTGCAGGGGCTTGAATCCTGTTGCACAGTGTTTTGTATTAGCTGCTTTTAATGACTTCCTATATCTTGCATCTTACATGTTTGAAATCTAGGAATATATATATACATCGCCATGAAATTTTGTCATTAGCCTGAAAGGTAACCTAACCCATTGCACCATAGCTGTATCAGGTTCTGTGTACTGACCCTGAGAAAACACTTTCCTATTGACTCAGGGTAAATCTTTGTCTTTAAATTTACTGATCTCTTACAATTACTGTTTGTCTTTAATGGTGCTGATCTATTACAATTACTCTCTTACAGTAAGCTGTTTGCACTCTGCTTGTCCTAACTTTAAGCTTGCCCTGGTATCTTTTCTCCATAAATCAAATTATTATCTCTAAATTCAATTTCAGTCAGGTTCACAGGGCATAAAAAGAGAAAATCAGATTTCTGCTTTATTGTTTTATATGTATATGTCATATGTACATATACACAGATACACACACATACCTTATGGAATTCCTCTTTAATGTTTGAGTGTATATGATTTCAGACTTGATGACTTTATATTGGGTAAACAATTAGGGAGCTTGGATAGATTAATGCTCTCTTTCTCAGCAGTCAGCTGCCTGTAATTTTTTATCTATGCTTGGGAACCCTGATATTTTTTGCCTATCTAATTAGCATGTTTATTGATATTATAATTCAGGTTTTGTCTAAGGAGCTATTTCTAGGAACTATGATCTTAAGGCGTACTTATTGTTATTCTGGCTCTCTTCAACATATCCTCTAAGCCACAGATGCAAGAGCTATGTTGCAATATATCTACTGGGGCTAGGCTCACCATTATCTGTTGATCTCTGCCTCATATCCAGTTGTGCCATTTAAAAATGGTTTTCACTTACTGTAAAGAAAATTTTCTATGATGAAGGGTGATAAGTACACTTATCTGTGAATATAAGCATAAGATTAAAATGTATTTAAAAACTTCGCTGGTTTAGCAAAGTGGTCATTGTAGATTCTCTTCTGAGATGCATAATCTCAGTGGCTCTGGGGAAGTTGGCTAGGTTTCTATTATCAGACAAGACTTTCTTCCTGTTGAATGGAACTTTGTTCAATTAGACAACATTTGAACTCATTTAATCTAGGTGGATTTTATTATTTATTTAACAGTCCCTATTACCCAATGTATAGATTTTTAATCAGTATGTTATCCCTTGTAAGCAACTCCAAAGTTGGTGTTTCTGAAAATGAAATCCAGATTTCATCAGCACCAGTATCACTTGTAACTGTTTAACAATTAACAGATTAATGGCTTATTTAATCTCTTTTCAGTTGTAGAATATAGTAATTTTATTGTTAATCAAATTCAACACATCTTTTTTGATATATATTTAATTTTATAAAAGTACCATTTTTTTTCTCTTAACAGCTGAATAATACTGTAATGTCTGTAAATGTACCACATTCATCAAATGATGAATATTTACACTTTTGATTTACTGTCCACTTTGAATAGGGCATAGGACAGCAATAAATATGGATGAGCAAGTATCTCTATAGTAGAATGCAGTATTTTGGGTATATGCACAGGCATATTACATTTGTTTCATGTGATTTATGTATTTCTAGTAGTTTTAGGAACTTCTGCTTAGATTTCCATAATAGTAGCACTAGTTTGCAGTCTCAGCATTGAATAAGTATTCACCTTTCCAGAACATGAGCCTCTTCTCTTAACCTGGAGACATCACACACTTCAGTCATAAAGTGTGTAGAAATAAAGCTGGAATGGACTAGGAAGTTTCATATCTACTGGATAGCTTTTCCAGAGTTAAAAGGTATTAATGCACAACATTCGAGGTAAAAAGTTCTTATCACTGTCACCCATTTGTAAACCTTGAATGCTGTGATGATGACCTACCCAGAAAGATATGTCTGCTGGTAGAATAGTATTATGAATACAATGTCAGTAAACTCTTACTTTAATTTTGGATATAATGCCTACTCCACAAGATGGAACTCATACTTACACCATTAATGATGCAAAGACCCCTGTGTAGTCATAGGCCAGAATGAATAACCTAATCCTCTTTCTATGCTAATAGTATGAATAGTACAGTTTATTAAAGTGACACCTAACAAATTCTCATTATACCATTTGATCAGAGAATCTTTCAAATTTCATCAGAGAAGCCTCTTTTATAGTACTTAGTGGATAAGATAGAGTTATCCAGCTAATTAAAGTACAGAGAAAAAGTAATTTCAATCTTCTCTACCCTTAGTGGGATATCTGTATCACATTTCTTTCTCTCAAGACTCAAAGATTATTTTGGGATAGGGTGTGGAAAAATTGCAAGAGCTGGAGGTTGGGGATTGCTAAAAGAAGACAGTGTTTTCACAGCTCAGGAGGACAACTGACCATTTGAATTCCTGGGAGTTTTTGATAGCATGCACAAGATCTGTTAAAGGTTTAGCTAGACAAAATCCTAGCATGAGGAGTAGAAGTAGGCAAATGTGCTGGAAATAGCCGGGTAACTATTGGTACATGATAGCTTCTGAGAGACCACAGGAGTTAGTTTTCTTTAAGGATGGTATGTCTAACATGCTGCAGTGAATGATCATTCATTCAAGAATGTATAGGTAGTCCTAATTAGACTCAATAATCTAAGAAAATGAATGAGAATACAAAGTGTAGTGGGTATGGAATGAAGATTGGATCTTGGACAAGGGGATAGTAAAAATATAATCAAAATGCAATGAATGTAATCCTCAAAGAATTAATAAACCATTTAAAAATAAAAATCAATTAAAAATAAAACATGAAAGCAACACTTAAGAAAGTAAAAAGTTCAGGTCAGCGAGCTGCTTGGCCTGCAAGGAGACCTGACAGTCTGCTAGAGGATCAGTCATTCATTGGGGTGAGTGAGGAGTGAGTGCCTGAACCCCAGCAGCTGCCCTGAGAGGGACCACCGACATTCCCCAACTCTCCCCCCCACCCGCACACTTCCTGCTCTTCCTGCAGGGGTTATTCTCCCCGGATACTGCCTCTCTCTTCCTGTCCCTTCACAGCTTGCACCCAGAACCCTCTACCCCGCCTCATCCTCCCGTCTTTGGGGCCACAAAATCCCACAACTCAGCCTGTTTGGGCGCCGGGGACCTGGAATTGAGTGCACCCAGGCCGGTGGGAGGTCCACTCCTTCATTAGCCTGCCTGTAGCAAGGTAGGCCCTTTGTCAGCGAGCTGCTTGGCCTACAAGGAGACCTTACAGTCTGCCAGAGGATCCATCATTCATTGGGGTGAGTGAATTCAATTCATTGGGGGGAATTGAACTTCTAAAAGAAGACCCAAAGGGGATTATTCAGAGGAAGAAATGGGCAGGCACCAATGCAAGAATTCCTCCAAAAATTTGAAAAACAACATGGAAGCACCAGAACCCAACGAACTTATAACAGGAGGACTTGAACACACTAATCAAGAAGAAGTAGAAAAAATTGACTTTATGAAAGTAATAGAGTCCCTTAAACAGGAGGTGAAAAACTCCCTTAAGGAAATGGACGAGAAGAATAAAAAAAAGTTTGAAGAATTGAGTAAATCCGTAATTGATATCCTAGGAAACCAAGAAAAAAACAATCAGATAATGGAAACAGTGCAAGACTTGAAAACTGAAATGGAGGCAAGGAAGAAAACACAACCCGAGGGCCAGCCGAATATGGAAAATCTATGTAAATGAACAGAGACTACAGAAACAAGTGTAACCAACAGAATACAAGAGATAGAAGAAAGAATCTCAGATTCTGAAGATACAGAGAAAATAAACACACTGATCAAAGAAAACAGCAAATCCAACAAATTCTCACCACAAAACATTCAGGAAATCTGGGACACAATAAAAAGACCAAACCTAAGAATAATAGGCGTAGAAGAAGGAGAAGAATTACAGCTCAATGGCCCAGAAAATATATTTAATAAAATTATAGAAGAAAACTTCACAAACCTAAAGAAAGATATTCCTATTAAGGTTCAAGAAGTTTACAGAACACCAAATAGACTGGATCAAAAATAACATCCCCTCGCCATATTATAATCAAAACACAAAACATACAGAATAAAGAAAGAATATTAAGTGCTGCAAAGGAAAACGGTCAAGTAACATATAAAGGTAGACCTATCAGACTAACACCTGACTTCTCTATGGAAACCATGAAAGCCAGAAGGTCCTGGATAGATGTTTTGCAGAAACTAAGAGACCATGGATGCAAGCCCAGATTACTATACCCAGCCAAGCTTTCATTCACTATAAATGGAGAAAACAAAATATTCCAGGATAAAAACAAATTTAAACAATACATAGCCACAAATCCAGCCTTACAGAAAGTAATAGAAGGAAATTCACAAACAAAGGAGTCCAGCATTGCCCAAAATAACTCAGGCATCTAGTGACCCTTACCAGCACATCAAAGAAAGGAAACACACAGTCTCTACTACCAAATAAAAAATGACAACCGGAGTTAACATCCACTGGTCATTAATATCACTTAATATCAATGGACTCAATTCATATATAAAAAGGCACAGGTTAAGAGATTGGATACATCCTGGTCTACAAGAGCTAGTTCCAAGACAGGCTCTAAAAAAAAAAAAAAGCTTCAGAGACACCCTGTCTCGAAAAACCAAAAAAAAAAAAAAAAAAAAAAAAAAAAAAAGAGATTTGATACGAAAACAGGATCCAACATTCTGCTGTTTACAAGAAACACACTTCAACCACAAAGACAGACATATACTCAGAGTAAATGATTGGGAAAAGGTTTATCAAGCAAATGGACCTAAGAAACAAGCGGGTGTGGCCATACTAATTTCTAACAAAGTTGACTTCAAACTAAAATCAATCAGAAGAGATGGAAAAGGACACTTTATACCCATTACAGGACAAATCTATCAGAATGAAGTCTCAATCCTGAATATCTATGCCACTAATACAAAAGCACCCACTTTTATAAAAGAAACATTACTAGAACTCAAGGCAGCCATCAAACCAAACACACTGATAGTGGGAGACTTCAACACTCCTCTTTCACCAATGGACAGGTCAATTTGACAGAAACCTAACAGAGAATTAAGAGACTTAATAGAGGTAATGAACCAAATGGACTTAACAGACATCTATAGAACATTCCACCCAAACAGGAAAGAATATACCTTCTTCTCTGCGGCTCATGGAACCTTTTCGAAAATTGACCACATACTCGGTAACAAAGCAAACTTCCACAGTTACAGAAACATATTAGTAACCACCTGCATCTTATTGGATCACCATGGATTAAAATTAGAATTCAACAACAATGCTACCCCCAGAAAGCCTACAAACTCAAGGAAACTGAACAGTCAACTACTGAACCACACCCGGGTCAAGGAAGAAATAAAGAAAGAAATTAAAGTCTTTCTTGAATTTAATGAAAATAAAGACACAACATACTCAAACTTATGGGACACTATGAAAGCAGTGCTAAGAGGAAAATTCATAGCACTAAGTGCCCACTTAAAAAAGAAAACGGAGAAAGCACACATTGGAGACTTAACAGCACACCTGAAAGCTTTAGAAAAGAAAGAAGCAGACTCACCTAGGAGAAGTAGAAGACTGGAAATTATCAAACTGAGGGCAGAAATCAACAAAATAGAAACACAGAAAACAATCCAAAGAATCAATAAAACAAAAAGCTGGTTCTTGAAGAAAATCAACAAGATTGACAAACCCCTAGCCAAACTAATCAAACGGCAGAGAGAGAACACACAAATTAATAAGATCAGAAATGAAAAAGGGGACATAACCACAGACACAGAGGAAATTCAGAGAATCATTAGATCTTACTACAAAAGCCTGTATGCCACAAAATTGGAAAATGTAAAAGAAATGGACACTTTTTTAGATAAGTACCATATACCAAAGTTAAACCAGGACCAGGTAAATGCTCCAAATAGTCCTGTTAGTCGCGAAGAATTAGAAACTGTTATCAGAAACCTCCCTACCAAAAAGAGCCCAGGACCTGATGGGTTCAATGCAGAATTCTACCAGAACTTCCAAGAAGACATAATACCTATACTCCTTAAGGTATTTCATAATATAGAAACACAAGAGTCAATGCCAAATTCCTTCTATGAAGCTACAGTTACCCTGATACCTAAACCACACAAAGACTCAACCAAGAAAGAGAATTACAGGCCAATCTCACTTATGAACATCGATGCAAAAATTCTCAATAAAATACTGGCAAACAGAATCCAAGAACACATTAGAAAAATTATCCACTATGATCAAGTAGGCTTTATCCCAGAGATGCAGGGCTGGTTCAACATATGAAAATCTATCATTGTAATCCATCATATAAATAACCTGAAGGATAAAAACCATATGATCATCTCATTAGATGCAGAAAAAGCATTTGACAAAATTCAGCACCCCTTTATGATAAAGGTCTTGGAGAGATTAGAGATACAGGGATCATTCCTAAATATAATAAAGGCTATTTACAGCAAGCCGACAGCTAACATCAAATTAAATGGAGGGAAACTCAAGGCCATCCCACTAAATTCAGGAATGCGACAAGGCTGTCCACTCTCTCCTTATCTCTTCAATATAGTACTTGAAGTTCTAGCAATAGCAATAAGACAAAACAAGGGGATCACGGGAATTCGAATTGGAAAGGAAGAAATTAAACTTTCGTTATTTGCTGATGATATGATAGTGTACATAAGCTACACGAAAAACTCCACCAAACAACTTCTACAGCTGATAAACTCTTTAGTATCGTGGCAGGATACAAGATCAACTCCAAAAAAATCAGTCGCCCTCCTATATACAAAGGATAAGGAAGCAGAGAAAGAAATCAGAGAAGCTTCACCTTTCACGATAGCCACAAATAGCATAAAATATCTTGGGGTAACTCTAACCAAGGAAGTGAAAGACCTATTTGACAAGAACTTTAAGTCTTTGAAGAAAGAAATTAAAGAGGAAACCATAAAATGGAAGGATCTCCCTTGCTCTTGGATTGGGAGGATCAACATAGTAAAAATGGCAATACTACCAAAGGCAATCTATAGATTTAATGCAATCCCCTTAAAGATCCCATCAAAATTCTTCACAGATCTTGAGAGGACAATAATCAACTTTATATGGCAGAACAAGAAACCCAGGATAGCCAAAACAATCTTATACAATAAAGGAACTTCTGGAGGCATTACCATCCCTGACTTCAAACTCTATTACAGAGCTGCAGTATTGAAAACAGCTTGGTATTGGCATAAAAATAGAGAGGTCGACCAATGGAATCGAATAGAAGACCCAGATCTTATCCCACAAATCTATGAACACCCGATTTAAAACACCTGAGCTAAAAGCACATAATGGAAGAAAGAAAGCATCTTCAACAAATTGTGCTGGCATAACTGGATGTCAACCTGTAGAAGAATGAAAGTAGATCTGTGTCTATCACCATGCACAAAACTCAAGTCCAAATTGATTAATGACTTCAATATCAATCTGAACACACACTGAACCTGTTAGAGGAGAAAGTGGGAAGTACTCTACAACATTTGGGCACAAGAGACCGATTACTACGTATAGCCCCAGCAGCACAGACATTAAGGGCAACATTGAATAAATGGGACCTCCTGAAGCTGAGCAGCTTCTGTAAAGCAAAGGACACTGTCACTAAGACAAAAAGGCAGCCTACTGACTGGGAAAAGATCTTCACCAACCCCACAACAGACAAAGGACAGATCTCCAAAATATATAAGGAACTCAAGAGACTAGACTTTAAAATGCTAATTAACCCAGTTAAAAAATGGGGCAGTGAACTGAACAAAGAATTCTCAACAGAAGAAGTTCGAATGGCCAAAAGACACTTAAGGGGATGCTCAACCTCCTTAGCAATCAGGGAAATGCAAATCAAAACAACGCTGAGGTACCATCTTACACCTGTCAGAATGGCTAAAATCAAAAACACCAATGATAGCCTTTGCTGGAGAGGTTTTGGAGTAAGGGGTACACTCATCCATTGCTGGTGGGAATGCAAACTTGTGCAACCACTTTGGAAAGCAGTGTGGAGGTTTCTCAGGAAATTTGGGATTAACCTACCCCAGGACCCAGCAATCCCACTCTTGGAAATTTACCCAAGAGATGCCCAATCATATTACAAAAGCATTTGTCCAACTATGTTTATAGCAGCATTATTTGTAATAGCCAGAACCTGGAAACAACCTAGATGCCCTTCAGTGGAAGAATGGATGAAGAAAGTATGGAATATATACATATTAGAGTACTACTCGGTGATAAAAAACAATGACATCTTGAATTTTGCATGCAAATGGGTGGTAATAGAAAACACCATCCTGAGGGAGGTAACCCAGGCCCAAAAAGATGAACATGGGATGTACTCATGATGGAGGAGAGTTATCTATGTTACTTTCATTATTAATAAAGATACTGCCTTGGCCCTTTAAGAGACAGAAAATTAGGTAGGCAGAGTAGACAGAACAGAATTGTGGGAAAAAGGAAGCAGAGTGGGGGAGATACTTCAGTCGCCATAGTGAGTCTCCATGCTTCTCCTTTCCGAGATGGACGCAGGTTAAGATCTCTCCTGGTAAGCCACACCTCGTGGTGCTACACAGATTACTAATTATGGGTTAAAGCAAGATGTGAGAATTAGCCAATAAGAGGCTAAAACTATGGGCCAGGCAGTGTTTTAAAAGAATACAGTTTCTGTGTAATTATTTGGGGTAAAGATAGCCGGGTGGCGGGACATGGCCCCGCCGCTTCCTTCTACATACTCACTCATAATTGGTTTCTAGCCATAAATAAAGGACATCGAGCCTATAATTCGTAAAAAATCCTAGAGAAGCTATATAAGAAGGTGAACCCAAAGAAAAACATATAGTTATCCTCCTGGATATTGGAAGTAGACAAGATTGCAGGACAAAAAATGGGAACATGGGGGTGGGGTGGGATGGGGGGATGGGGAGAGAAAAGTGTGAAGTGGAGGATGGGAAGAGCTTGGGGGAATAGGATGGTTGGGATATAGGAAGGGTGGATATGGGAACAAGGAATTATATATCTTAGTTAAGGGAGCCATTCTAGGGTTGGCAGAGACTTGACTCTAGAGGGGTTCCCAGGTGTCCAGGAAGACGCCCCCAGCTAGTTCCTTGGGCAGCTGAGGAGAGGGTGCCAGAAATGTCCAGATCCTATTGCCATACTCATGAATATCTTGCATATCACCATAGAACCTTCACCTGGTATTGGATGGAGAAAATGACAGAGCCCCACATAGGAGCACCAGACTGAGCTCTCAAGGTCCTGATGAGGAGCAAAAGGAGGGAGATTATGAGCAAGGAAGCCAGGACCGCGAGGAGTGCTTTTACCCATTGAGACGGTGGGACAGATCTAACGGGAGACCACCAAGTCCAGTTGGAATGGGACTGATGGAACAGGGGACCAAACTGGACTCTCTGAATTTGGCTGATGGTGGAGGAGGACTGAGAAACCAAGGACAATGGCAATGAACATGAACTCTACAGCATGGACGGGCTCACTGTGAGCCTTGTCAGTTTGGTTGCTCACCTTCCTGGACTTAGGGGGAGCTGGGAGGACCTTGGACTTAACATAGTGAAGGGAACCCTGATGGCTCTTTGTCTTTGGAGAGGGGTGGAGTGGAGGTATGGGTGGAAGGGAGGGAAGGGAAGGGGGAGGAGGAGGAGAGGAGATGGAAATCTTTAGTAAAAAATGAGAAAAAAAATAATAATTATAACAGGGCAGAATAGAGCAAGACAGAAATTCCAAGTAGTGATAGAAAAGAAAAGAAGGCAGAGTCAGGGAGATGCCATGTAGTTGCCAAAGGAGAAAAATGCAAGCCACTAGCCAGATCCTTACTGGTAGGTGACAACCTCATGGTGATTCACAGATTAATAGACCTCATGGTGATTCACAGATTAATAGAAATGGCTTAATTTAGATGTAAGAGTTAGCTGGAAGTATGTATAAGCTATTGACCAAACAGTGTTGTAATTAACATAAAAAAGAAAGTAAAAAGTTCATACAGTTTTAGATTGTTTTGACTGTTCTGATTACATACTGGCCAAGGCTTTCTTGGAGAGGAAAATGTTTATTTACAGTCCATCATTAAGAATAAGCAAGGTAAGGACTCATGCCTTCTTATACACCAAACATTAATCAATGTCCAATAGACAGGAACACACAACAGTTTGACAGAATCAGTTCCTCAACTGTGAGGTTACCTCTTCTCAAGACTGTAAAGCTGAGAACCAAAATTGTCCATCACATAAACCTTTGGGAAGATGTCTTTGTCCTTACTATTGATGGATCAGCCTGACTTAAGCATGGAAATCATTTTGTTATAAGGTTGGAACAACGTCTTCATTTTTATTTTCTGCAAAATTTGTTGACTGTGCTTTAACCTCTTTCTGGAATTTGACATACTCCCCATCCTCTGGAGTTTGACTCACATTTTGAATGTACCCTGATAAGATAAGATGTTCTGCCAAATAACTATGAAATGTTCAGCCAAGATAATATGTAACAAAAATTCCTCTGGAAGTTCCCCAGCCCATTAAAACCCCCTAGTCTAGCAGTTTTTTAAACTACATAAACCCTACCCTCTTCTGTGCTTGTTGCTACTTTTCTTTTTCATTAGAGAAACAACATACAGAAAATAAAGTTTGCTTAATTTGACCAAAGCATTTGCATAATGACCATTAAGCATATTCAGTGGGATTAAGCCTCTGAGCAAAAAATATGAATGCAAAATTGACATGAAATATATTTTTGTTGCTATTCTAAGAACTTGAGAGTTCTTTGCAATAATGGTTTTTGGGAAGTTTGAAAAAGTCATATCTATTTTTATTGTTATTAAGATGAAATAATTTTATTATTATTATCAAACAATTTTTCATATATTTTAATCATTTTCCCATCCCACAATTCTTTACAGATCTTTCCAACCTCTATATCAAAAAATTTATATTTCTCTCTCTCTCTTTCTTTCTCTCTCAAACAAAAGAAGAAACAAAAACAAAAAAGCAAGAAAAAACAAAGATCCAGAAATTTATGAAAAAGAAAACACACAGACTAAAGACCAATACAAGAAAAAACCAAAAAACAGAGTGAAACAAAACAAAGCATCCACAAAAATAACATTATAACATTGAGTTTATTTTGTTGTGGTCAATTCTCCCTGCCTTTAAATCCCTGCCCTGGAATGGGATTCACATACTCAGTGACACTCCATTAGAGAAACTGTGTTTCCCTTTTCCAGTGGGTCTCAAATGAATATAGCTTTCATGTCTATTTGTCCTTCTCAGTGTTGGGACTCCATCTGGCTTGAACTTGTGCAAGTTTTGTATGTGTTGCTACAGTCTCTGTGAGTTCATATGTGCTTCAATTCTGTTGTGTCTGGAGGACATTGAAGATGAAACCATTTTCTTATAAATCTATAATAAATAAATTTGTTTCCTGTTTTGGGTGCTGGGACTAGGTAGTGAGCACAACTGGCCAGGAGTTTCTTTGATTCAATAGCCTGCCTGCTGCAAGGTAGGCCTTTGTCTGTGAGGTCCCTGGCAAGCTAGGAGCCTTAACCTGTTCTAGATGATCCATCAGAGGGGTGAGTGAGTTCCTTACCCACAGCAGAAACCAGGGAGAGGGAGATGGAACACAGACATTCCTCAACCCCCTATACTTCCTGGTCATTCTGCAGGGGCTATTCTCTCCAGCTACCGCCTCTCTCTTCCTATCCCATGCCAGCTTGCACCCAGGCTACCCCTTTCTTCTGACCTCCAAAATATATAAAGAACTCAAGAAACTAGACTTTAAAATGCTAATAAACCCAATTAAAAATGGGGTACTGATATGAACAGAGAATTCTCAACTGAAGAAGTTCAAATGGCCAAAAAGACACTTAAGGTCATGTCAACCTCCTTAGCCATCAGGGAAATGAAATCAAAACAACTTTGAGATACCATCTTACACCTGTTGGAATGGCTAAAATCAAAAACACCAATGTTACCCTATGCTGGAGAGGATGTGGAATAAGGGGAACACTCATCCATTGTTGGTGGGAATGCAAACATGTGCAACCACTTTGGAAATCAGTGTGGCGATTTCTCAGGAAATTCAGGATCAACCTACCCCAGGATCCAGCAGTACCACTCCTGGTAATATACTCAAGAGATGCCTTTTCATACTACAAGAGCATTCGTTCAACGATGTTTATAGCAGCATTATTTGTAATAGCCAGAACCTGGAAACAACCTAGATGCCCCTCCATGAACGAATAGATAAAGAAAGTGTGGAATATATATGCATTAGCGTATACTCAGCGGTAAAAAACAATGACATCTTGAATTTTGTATGCAAATGGATGGAAATAGAAAACACTTTACTGAGTGAGATAACCCAGACCCAAAAAGATGAATATGGTATCTACTCACTCATTAGGGGATTCTAGCCATAAATTAAAGACATTGATCCTATAATTCATGATCCTAGAGAAGCTAAATAGGTAGGTGAACCCAAAGAAAAACTTGTAGTTATCCTCCTGGATATTGGAAGTAGACAAGATTGCTGGTTAAAAATTGAAAGCTTGGGGGTGGGGGTGGAATGGGGTAAGGGGAGATGGAGAGAAAGAAGTGAGAAGGGGAGGATGGGGAGAGCTTCAGGGAATGGGACAGTTGGGATGGAGGAAGAGTGGATATAGGAGCAGGGAAGTATATGTCTTAATTGAGGGAGCCATTTGAGGGATGGCAAAAGACTGGACACAGAGGGGTTCCCAGGTGTCCACAAGATGTCCCCAGCTTGTTTCTTGAGCATCTGAGGAGAGGGCACCAGAACTGGCCCTATACTATAGCCACATTGATCTTGCATATCACCATAGAATCTTTATCTGGTGATGGATGAAGATAGAGACAGAGACCCACATTGGAGCAATGGACTGAGCTCCCAAGTTCCAACTGAGGAGCAGAAGGAGAGAGAAAGTGAGGAAGGAAGTCAGGGTCGTGAGGGGTGCGCCCACCCACTGTGATGGTGGGCTGATCTAATGGGAACTCATCAAGGCCAGCTGGACTAGGACTGAAGGAATATGTTATCAAATCAGACTCTTAACGTGGCTGACAAGGAGGGCTGACTGCCAAGGACAATGGCACTGGGTTTTGATTCTACTGCATGTACTGGCTTTGTGGGAACCTAGTTTGTTTGGATCCTCACCTTCCTAGACCTGGATGGAGGGGGGAGGACCTTGAACTTCCCACAGGGCAGGGAACCCTGACTGTTCTTTGGACTGGAGAGAGAGGGGGAGGGGGAATGTGGGAAGTGGAGGGAAATTGAGAGGAGGGGAAGAGGCGAAAATTTGTAATAATAATAATAATAATAATAATAATAATAATAATAATAGAAGAAAACACTATGCTGAGTGAGATAACCCAGACCCAGAAAGATGAATATGGTATGTCCTTACTCATTTGTGGACTCTAGCCATAAATCAAGGACATTAAGCCTATGTTAGCTAGCCTAGAGAAGCCAAATAACAAGCTGAACCACAAGAAAAACTTTTATAGATCCTCCTGGAAATTGGAAGTAAACAAAATTGCCTGACAAAGTTGTGAACATGTAGGTGGGGGTAGGGTGGGGGTGAGGTTGGGGGAAGGGGAGAGGGGGAGAGCAAAGTGAGAAGGGAAAGACTGGCAAGAATTGGGGGAGTGGGAGGGTGGAGATGGAGGAAGGGCAGATATAAAAGCAGGGAAGAAGATATCTACATTAAGGGAGCCATATTAGGGTTGGCAAGAGACTTGGCTCTAAAGGGGATCCCAGGTGTCCACAGGGATGTCCCCAGCTAGGTCCTTGGGTGGCAGAAGAGAGGGTGCCTAAACTGTCCTTGCCCCGCTATCACACTGATGATTACCTCGAATATCATCATAAAATCTTCATCTGGAGACAGATGGAGATAGAGACAGAGACCCTCATCAGAGCAACGAACTGAGCTTCCAAGGTACAGTTGAAGGGCAGAAGGAGGAAGAAGACGAGCAAGGAAGTCAGGACTGTGAGGGATTGGTTCACCCACTAAGGCAGTGTGCCTGTTCTAAAGGGAGCTCACCAAATCCAGCTGAACGGGGCCTGAATGAGCATGTGATAAAACTGGACTCTCTGATTGTGGCTGACAATGAGGGCTGACTGAGAAGCCATTGATAAAGGCACTGAGACTTGGTTTTGCAGCATGTTCTGTCTTTTTGGTACCCAAGTCTATATGGATGCACAACTTCCTAGGCCTGGATATAGGGTAGAAGGCCTTGGACTTCCCACAGGGCAGGGTTCCCTGCCCTCTCTCAAGCAGGTAAGTGGGGGAGCGGGTAGGGAATGGGAGGAGGGAAGGAAGTGTAAATATTTGAATGGAAAAATAAAAATAAAATAAAAAAGAAAAATAAATTCGTTTCACTTAAGAACATATTTATTATCTTAGAGTTATAGCATATAAATGTAGATATTCTTATATACATGTATGCACATACTTAGAATGTAGCTATCTCTCTCTTTTTTAATTTTTAAATGTCTATCTTTATCTCTCTTTTATAAGGGACCATCCCTTTACTAATATATTTTCATTTCTACTACCAAATCACTAATATACTATTTAAACATTTGAATATTTTCTAACATTAGTAACTACTCACAATTAAAATGATTCTGCTAATGCATTCAGAAATTGCATTACATATTTGAAAAAAGACTATTGAAATTACTGAAATGTTGAGATAAGTATTGTTGCTACTAGAAAATATTGCTTTAATAAAAGTTAGAATAAAGTAATAATTTTATTTAAAATAGATACTCTCTAAGGTTTATCACTACTATTTAAAGATTTTATTGTCTTCATTTTATGAATCTATGTTTACAATGGCATGCTGAATTTCAGTGCCTGAAATAAGAGTTAGACATAATAGAAGACTAACTCTGTTCAATTTTATTACTGATTGAGTTTTTTTTTATTTTTATTAAAAATTTACATCTCCTCCCCTCCTCCCACTTACCTCCCCTCCCCTCTACCCATACCCCACTCCCTTCCTCTCCAGGCCAAAGAGCAGTCAGGGTTCCCTACACTATGGAAAATCCAAGGTCCTCCCAACGCCCCCCAGGTCCAGGAAGGTGAGTAACCAAACTGACAAGTCTCACACAGAGCCTGCCCATGCCATAGAATTGAAGCCCATCACCATTGTCCTAGGCTTCTCAGTCAGCCTCCACCATCAGCCACATTCAAAGAGTCTGGTTTGATCCCATGTTCCATCAGTCCCATTCCAACTGGTCTTGCTGATCTGCCCTTAGATCTGTCCCACCGTCTCAGTGGCTGAATGCTTCCCTCATGGTCATGACTTTCTTGCTCATGTTCTCCCTCCTTCTGCTCCTCATCAGGACCTTGGGAGCTCAGTCCAGTGCTCCAATATGGGTCTCTGTTTCTATCTTCATCCATCACCAGATGAAGGTTCTATGGTAATATCCAAGCTAATCATCAGTGTGGTTATAGGACAAGGCCGGGTCAGGCACCCTTTCCTCTGCTGCCCAATAAACAAGCAGGGGACATCTCATTGGACACCTGGGAACATGTCTAGAATCCAGACTCTTGCCAACCCTAAAATGGCTCCTGTAATTAAGATATATACTTCCCTGCTCCCCCAACCACCCCTCCTCCATCCCAAACATCCCATTCCCTCAAGCTCTCCCCATCCTCTCATTCACCCTTCTCTCCCCACATCTCCCCTTATCCCCACCTCACCCCCACCCCCGTGTTCCCAACCCCTGCCCAGCAATTTTGTCCATTTCCAATATGTAGGATGATAGCAATATGTTTTTCTTTGGGTTCAGTGTGGTCAGATTAATATTTAGCTTCTCTAGGATCACGAATTATAAGCTCTATGTCCTTTATGTATGGCTAGAGTCCACTTATGAGTGAGTACATACCATATTCTTCTTTTTGGGTCTGGGTTACCTCACTCAGTAAAGTGTTTTCTATATCCATCCATTTGCATGCAGAATTCAAGATGTCATTGTTTTTTTACAACTGAGTAGAACTCTAAAGTGTATATGTGCCACACCTTCCTTATTCATTCTTCTATTGAGAGGCACCTAGGTTGTTTCCAGGTTTTGGCTATTACAAATAGTGCTTCTATGAACATTGTTGAACAAATGCTCTTGTAGTATGATTGGGCATCTCTTGGGTATATTTCCAAGAGTGGAATTGCTGGATCCTGAGGTAGGTTGACTCCCAGTTTTCTGAGAAACTGCCACACTGATTTCCAAAGTGGTTGCACAAGTTTGCATTCCCACTAATGGATGAGTGTTCCCCTCATTCCACATCCTCTCCAACATAGGCTATCATTGGTGTTTTTAATTTTAGCCATTCTGACAGGTGTAAGATAGTATCTTAGAGTTGTATTGATTTGCATTTTCTTAATTGCTAATGAGGTTGAGCATGACCTTAAGTGTCTTTTGGCTATCTGAACTTCTTCTGTTGACAATTCTCTGTTCAGTTCAATGCCCCATTTTTAATTGGGTTAATTAGCATTTTAAAGTCTAATTTCTTGAGTTGTTTATATATTTTGGAGATCAGACCTTTGTCTGATGTGGGGTTGGTGACAATCTTCTCCCAGTCAGTAGGTTCCCTATTTGTCTTAATGACAGTGTCCTTTGCTTTACAGAGGCTTCTCATTTTCAGGAGGTCCCATTTATTCATTGTTGCTCTTATTGTCTGTTGTCTATGTAGGAAGTGGTCTCCTGTGGCCATGTGTTATAGACTACTTCCCACTTTCTCTTCTATCAAATTCAGTGTGGTCAGATTAATATTGAGGTCTTTAATCCATTTGGACTTGAGTTTTGTGCATGGTGATAGATATGGATCTACTTTCATTCTTCTACAAGTTGACATCCAGTCATGCCAGCACCATTTGTTAAAAATGCTTTCTTTCTTCAATTGTATACTTTTAGCTCCTTTGTAGAAAATCAGGTTTTCATAGACTTGTGGATTAATATCTTGGACTTCTATTTGATTCCATTGGTCAATATCCCTGTTTTTGTTCCAATACCAAGCTGTTTTCATTAATGTAGCTCTGTAATAGTGTTTGAAGTCAGGGATAGTAATGCCCCTGGAAGCACTTTTATTGTATAGGATTGTTTTGGCTATCCTAGGTTTTTTGTTTTTCCATATAAAGTTGATTACTGTTCTCTCAAGGTCTGTGAAGAATTTTGTTAGGATTTTGATGGGGATTTCATTGAATCTATAGATTGCTTTTGGTAGAATTGCCATTTTTACTATATTGATCCTCCCCATCCAAGATCAAGGGGGATCCTTCCATTTTCTGGTATCCTCTTCAATTTCTTTCTTCAAAGGCTTAAAGTTCTTGTCAAATAGATTTTTCACTTCCTTGGTTAGAATTACCCCAAGATACTTCATACTATTTGTGGCTATTTTGAAAGGTGATGTTTCTCTGATTTCCCTCTCTGCTTCTTTATCCTTTGTGTATAGGAGGGCAACTGATTTTTTGGAGTTGATCTTGTATCCTGCTACATTGCTAAAGGTGTTTATCAGCTGTAGGAGTTCTTTGGTAGAGTTTTTGTGATCGCTTATGTATACTATCATATCATTTGCAAATAACGAAACTTTGACTTCTTCCTTTCCAATTCGAATCCTCTTGATTTCCTTATGCTATCTTATTGCTATTGCTGGAATTCCAAGTACTATATTGAAGAGGTATGGAGAGAGTGGACAGCATTGTCTTGTTCCTGATTTTAGTGGGATGGCTTTGAGTTTCTCTCCATTTAATTTAATGTTAGCTGTCGGCTTGTTGTATATTGCTTTTATTATATTTAGGAATGAACCTTGTATCCCTAATCTTTCCAAGACCTTTATCATAAAGGGGTGTTGAATTTTGTCAAATGCTTTTTCAGCATCTAATGAAATGATCATATTTTTTTTTCATTCAGTTTATTTATATGATGGATTACATTGATAGATTTTTGTATGTTGAACCAGCCCTGCCTCTCTGGAATGAAGCCTACTTGATCATAATGTATGATTTTTTATGTGTTCTTGGATTTGGTGTGCCAAAATTTTATTGAGAATTTTTGCATCGATGTTCATGAGTGAGATTGGTCTGTAATTCTCTTTCTTGGTCAAGTCTTTGTGTGGTTTTGGTGTCAAGGTGACTGTAGCTTCATAAAAGGAGTTTGGCAATGACTCATCGGTTTCTATTTTGTGAAACTCATTAAGGAGTATAGGTATTAGCTCCCCTTGGAAGTTCTGGTAGAATTCTGCATTGAAACCATCTGGTCCAGGGCTTTTTTTGGTAGGGAGGTTTCTGATGACAGCTTCTAATTCCTCACTGCTTACATGTCTATTTAAACTGTTCACCTGATCTTGATTTAATTTTGGTATATTGTACTTATCTAAAAAAGTGTCCATTTTTTTCACATTTTCCAATTTTGTGGCATACAGGCTTTTGTAGTAAGATGTAATGATTCTTTGAATTTCCTCTGTGTCTGTGGTTATGTCCCATTTTTCATTTCTGATCTTGTTAATTTGTGTGTTCTCTCTCTGCCGTTTGATTAGTTTGGCTAGAGGTTTGTCGATCTTGTTGATTTTCTCCAGGAACCAGCTTTTTGTTTCATTGATTCTTTGGCTTGTTTTCTGTGTTTCTATTTTGTTGATTTCAGCCCTCTGATTATTTCTAGTCTTCTACTCCTCCTGGATGAATCTGCTGCTTTTTTTAAGAGCTTTCAGCTGTGCTGTTAAGTCTGTAATGTGTGCTTTCTCCATTTTCTTTATGTGGGCACTTAGTGCTATGAACTTGCCTCTTAGCACTGCTTTCATAGTGTCCCATATGTTTGGTTATGATGTGTCTTTATTTTCATTGAATTCAAGGAAGACTTTCTTTATTTCTTCCTTTACCCAGGTGTGGTTCAGGCGTTGACTGTTCCGTTATCATGCATTTGTAGGCTTTCTGGGGTTAGAACTGTTGTTGAATTCTAGCTTTATTCTATGGTTATCTGATAGTACACAGGTGATTACTACAATTTCTTTGTATCTATGGATGTTTGCTTTGTTACCAATTATGTGGTCAATTTTTGAGAAGGTTTCATGCAATGCTGAGAAGAAGGCATATTCTTTATTGTTTGGGTGTAATGTGATATATATATATATATATATATATATATATATATATATATATATATATATATCTTAGATCCATTTGGTTCATTACATCTGATAGTTCTCTTATTTCTCTGCTGATTTTCTGTCTGGTTGACATATCCATTGGTGAGAGTGGAGTGTTGAAATCTACTAGTAGAGTTTGGGGTTTGATGTATGCTTTGAGTTCTAGTAATGCTTCTTTTACATAAGTGGGTGCTTTTATATTAGGGGCATCGATATTCAGGATAGAGACTTCCTCCTGATAAATTGTTCCCGTTATGAGTATAAAGTGTCCATCTCCATCTCTTCTGATTGATTTTTGTTTGAAATCAATTTTGTTAAATATTAGTATCACCACACCCACTTGTTTCTTTGGTCCATTTGATTGGAAAAACTTTTTTCAACCCTTTACTCCGAGGTAGTGACTGTCTTTAAGTTTGAGGTGTGTTTCTTGTAAACAGCAGAATGTTGTGTCTTGATTTTGTAACCATTCTGTTAGCCTGTGCCTTTTTATAGGTGAATTGAGTCCATTGATATTAAGTGATATTAAAGACCAGTGGTTGTTAACTCCTGTTATTTTTTCTGGTGGTAGAGTTTGTGTGTTTCTCTTTTTAGAGTTGTGCTGGTGGAGGGTTGTCAGATGTTTGTGTTATTATGGGTGTTGTTGACTTCCTTGGTTTATCATTTTCCTTCTACTATTTTCTATAAGGCTGGGTTTGTGGCAACATATTGTTTAAATCTGTTTTGTCCTGGACTATCTTGTTTTCTCCATTGATGATGAATGCAAGCTTTGCTGGATATAGTAGTCTGGGCTTGCATCCATGGTCTCTTAGTGTCTGCAGTACATCTATCCAAGACCTTCTGGCTTTCATGGTTTCCATTGAGAAGTCAGGTGTGATTCTGGTAGGTTTCCCTTTATATGTTACTTGACCTTTTTCCCTTGTAGCTCTTCATATTTGTTCTGTATTCTGTATGTTTTGGGTTTGCTTATTATATGGTGAGGGGATGCTTTTTTTTTCAATCCAGTCTATTTGGTGTTCTGTATGCTTCTTGTACCTTCATAGGAATATCCTTCTTTAGGTTGGGAAAGTTTTCTTCTATAATTTTGTTGAATATAATTTCTGGGCCTTTGAGTTGTAACTCTTCTCCTTCTTCTATTCCTATTATTCTTAGGTTTGGTCTTGTCACAGTATCCCAGATTTCCTTGATGTTTTGTGTTAAGAATTTGTTGGATTTGTTTTTTTTTTCTTTAGTCAGTGAGTTTATTTCCTTTGCAGTATCTTTAGTATCTGAGATTCTTTCTTCTACCTCTTGTATTCTGTTGGTAATACTTGTCTGTGCAGTTCCTGTTCATTTACCCAGATTTTCCATATCCAGCTTTCCCTCGGTTTGTGTTTTCTTCATTACCTCCATTTCATTTTTCAAGTCTTGAACTGTTTCCCTAACCTATTTGATTGCTTTTTCTTGATTTTCTTGGGTATCTTTGAGAGATTTATCCATTTCCTCAATCTTTTTGTTTTTCTACTCTATTTCTTTCTGGCAGTTTTTCACCTCCTGCTTAAGGTCCTCTAATATTTTCATAATGTTCCATTTAAAGTCGATTTCTTCTGGAGTAGGGTGTTCAATTCTTCTTGTTTTGTGATCCCTTGTTTCTGGTAATGTCATGTTGCCTTTCAGGTTGTTTGAGGAATTCTTGCATTGGCGACTGCCCATCTCTTCCTTCAAATGGAGCCAAAAGAGTCTTGGTGTCTTGGTCCAGTCTGCTGTGACTGACTCTCTGGGGGGATCTCCTCAGTGCAGGAGCAGGAACTGTTCCTTTCCCTCTGGATGAAACTCCTCAGCACTGCCTGGATGAAACTCCTTAGCACTGAAACAGGGATGCCTGGTATTCCAAGGCCATCTCAGACACACAGGCAGATGTGGGGGCAGGGCAGGGCAGGGTCAAGTGGAACAGAGAAATCCTGCAGCAGGAGCTGGGGTGGGGGGCTGTGCTCTCTTCCGGGACAGTCTGCCCCGGGATAGCACACACTCACCCGCCTGGATGAAACTCCTCAGCACTGAAACAGGGATACCTGGTATTCCAGGGCCACCTCAGACACAAGGGCAGATGTCTACTGACTGAGTTTTTAATGTCACTCCTAAATCTTTTAATTAGTTCACTAAATTTCTTGAACAATTATTTTGTATATTTGCTAATTTTATGTTCATTCTTCCATTACATATCAAGATGTTACTGAATGCATTCTTACTTCGTTAAATTGTTCTTTGTAATTGAGTGATATGTAAGGACATTAAAATAGTCCCTTCACCCATCAAAAATCTACAATTTTTTTAATATGTTGAAGGAATTTTCATATCCTGCTTCTGTTAGTGAAACTTTTAATGCTCATTAGGCACATCGATAGCAGAAATCAGGGTCAACTTTTCTCTGAGCTTAGAGATGGATGAGACCTTTATTAACATCTTCTATAGTTTCCTTTCTCCCTAAAAATTCTTGGTTCTTGACAATAAGCCTGCATCTAGAGGTTGAAAAATAATTATATTCATGAAGTTCAAGCATGGCAACATCTGGATTGGATCACCAACAACTTTTAGATTGGAAGGACTGAAATGTAAATATAAAAGAAGTAAATACAATTAAGTTAAAAATTAGGAAATTAAACCTAATTAATGTCCCATATGTGACAACAGCAGAAAACTAATATATAGGAAACCATAAAGATTTCAATTTCAGCTGGGCGGTGGTGGCGCACGCCTTTAATCCCAGCACTGGGGAGGCAGAGGCAGACGGATCTCTGTGAGTTTGAGGCCAGCCTGGTCTACAAGAGCTAGTTCCAGGACAGGCTCCAAAGCCACAGAGAAACTCTGTCTCGAAAAACCAAAAAAAAAAAAAAAAGATTTCAATTTCATAATTCTAGAAGTAATATAATAGGAATGAGTCAATAGGATGGATATTTGTGGTAGAATAAAAGTCCACATACTATTTTAAATCACCAAGTACAATGAAATAGTTTAAGAGAGATGTTGCTAAATAAAAGTATAATTTTGAAACATAGCAAAATATTTCTTTAAGGACTATTTAAAAGCATATCATAATGATAACAGTTTTAAGCACAGAGTAAAATATTAGTTTATCTTTGTGGTTACTATTAGTATATTGAAATTAGTATATCTTTCTTTGACACACAGATTTATTAAATTGGATCTCATCCTTTCTTAAAATTTGTCATAGTATCATCAATGCTGATAAGTATGAAAAAAGCAATTACTTAAACAGCCTATAGATGATAGAATAGCTTTTTAAAGTTGTATCAAAATATCTTTCAGTAGAAAGCCCTTTAGTAATTTAAGACAATGATCTATGTAGTTCACAATCACATATCACAGCATATTTATATGCCTTAGAACTTAAAGATTTTTTAAGATCAAAAGTTTCAAATTGTTTTGATTTAAAATTTGGGAATCCATACTAAAGTGGTTTAGTTTTGATAAGTTTCAAATGACATGAGTATTTAGGATATAGTACAATTTTAAAAAGTCTATGTGTATTAAGTACTACATACAGAATAGACTAAAAACAAGACAGCAAAAATGTTTTAGTGATCACTATAATCAAAATCAGGAAACAATAATAGAACAAAACAAAAATAATACTGAACTATGTAGACTATATACATTATAGTCTCAGATCTCATTTTACACTATTATATAGTATGTGACATAACTCTCCTGAAGCTCCTTTCATTATCTGAAAAATGAGGCAATAGGACATATGGGGATGCATAAATTTTTTTGAGAACATCTCTTACTAATCCTACTCTTGCCTTATTTAAAAAATATTTTGTCATCTTCCCCAACACAATGATCGATGCTACCATAAATTTGGTTTGCAAATATTCCAACGTTGATATTCTAAGTTCAAATATATTATTTACTTTTATTCTCTTAGTGCTTGAATGTTGGTTTTGCCAGTAAACATACATATTACACAGCCTTTGACCTGAGTTCTGGTGATCACCCACATAGTGCAAGGAGAGATCAGATGTCTGAAAATTGTCCTGTAAACTCTACACATGTAGTATGGCATATTCAATCCCCATACTACATCTCCAATAAGGAAGTACATGCAAAAAATAAATGAATAAAATAAATGAAAAACAAAAATATTTTAGTAGTAAACATTACATTCTTCTGAGGGTGTAGGGAATGTGATGAATGGTATTTCCTTTTAAAATTTAATTTTATGTATATGGGTGTTTTGCCTGCATATATGTCTGTGGATAGCTGACATGTCTGGTGCTTGCATCAGATTCTGTGGAACTAGATTCATGGGTAATTTCAAACTGCCAAGAGGGGTTTAAGAATCAGTTATCTTCCCTGGAATAGCAGTTGCTGACCATTGCTCCTAACCAATGTGCAATCTTTCCAATTCCAGAATAGTATTTCTTTAGGACAATTTAATTAGGTGTCTTTTCTAGAACTCCTCAAGTTGGAAGCTATAGATAAAATCCCTAATGTAACATAATGTCAACCCTCTAAAAATATATTTTCCTGTATATCTTAAATTATTTGACTAATATAAAATGTTAACTGTCATTAAACAGACAAGCACTAATAACTGTTTGCCATTCTATTATTCATTCAGGTCATCATAGACTGAATAAAGAGACTGATTTTATTTTGTGATTTGATGCATTTAAAATTAATAGAAAATATGGCATTTGTTCTACCAATGACAGAAAATTATAAGACATCTTACATGATGAAGTATTTCTTTTAACAGAGATATAATTGAAAACCCCTTATGTTGTTTTCTTTCTTTTTCATATAGGTTTATGTATGTAGGTAAGAATTCGTTTGGTTGTTTTTTTTAATTTGTATGTATGTCTCTTTGCTTATGTGTATATGAACATTTGTAAGGTGTGTAAAGAAGGTATTGTGTATCCTCTATTATTCTTCTCACATTCCACTGAGGCATGAGCAGGTGCACGGTGTTCTTCCTGAAGCCATAAATACTGGTTTTTGTTCGTTTGTTTGGAACACTGGAAGCCAAACTTCAAAAATAGCCTGCCTCTATTCTGCTCTGAACTGGAGTAACAGGCCTATAGAGAATTTCCAACTTTTTACATGGATGTTGTTATCCAGACTCCAGTCCCTGTGATTGAATAGAAAATTCTGTTAACTGGTAAGACATAACTTCAGATATTCTTCTGCAGACACATACTCATAAAAAATCCTTGAGTTTTAGAGTTTTATGATAGGTATGAATTTAAGCTAGGTACCTATGAATGATTAGGGCTTTAGTTGAGGTAAGTTTGGGGGCAATCACAACTTCCTCCTAGTGAGCCTCCTTGTGAGACCCTGTCTCTTAGTCAGTGTTCTATTGCTATGAAAAAGCACTATGACCATGACAGCTTTTGTAAAAGAAAGCGTTTATTTGGGATATGCTTATAGTTTCAGAGGTTTAGTCCAGTCTAATCATGACAGGGAACATGGTAACACACAGGCAAACATGTTGCTGGAGCAGTTGCTGAGAGGATCCACAGGTAACTTGAAAAGAGAGACTCTAGTCAGGGAATGGACATTTTGAATCTTCAAAACCCACCTCCAATGACACTACACCAAGGCCACACCTACTACAAGAAAGCCATGCCTCCTAATCTTTTCAAATAGTGCCATTTCGTAAGTACTCAAACATATGAGCCTCCGGAGATCTTGTTATTCACACTCTGTCACTAAATAAATATTGAAAAAAGAGAAAGCCCAATATTTTTCATTGAGTGTGCACGGGCAGGGATGCCATGCTGTGAGAGTAGAACTCAGAGGACAACTGCAGGAGTCAGTTTTATTCTTCCACAACGTTGGTCTGAGGGAAAAATGTTCAGGCATCTGACTTGTCAAGAAAAACTTCACTAGTTGAGCCATTTCTGTTGCTCATAAAATAAAGTTCTAAAACCACTTTTGTTTATAATTAAAAGTGACTGCCTATAAACTACTATTTTGCTTTCTCAATCTATCTTGGTATACAGATATTTAAAATATTTCTTAAGAAAGTGAAAGAAGGATGGAATGAAATTAGAATTACTAAATGATTTTTAAAAAACATGATGATTTGAATAAGAAATGCCCCCCATGGGCTTAGATACATGAACTCTTGGCCCCCAATTGGTGGTACTATTTGAGAAGATTGTGGGACTTATATGTCATGGAGACTTGCTGGAGAAAGTATGTCACTGGGGGTGGAATTTGAGAATATATTGCTTCTCTCAACTTCTAGTTCCCTGTCTGGACATTCCCCAAAGCAATGTGCCTTACCCTTTCTGAGGAGCGGTTGGTGGGCAGGGTAGGGGGGGGAGGTTAGGTGGAGAGAAGAGGATGAAGGGAAGGAGTGGGAATGGGATTGATATGTAAAATGAAAAAAGATTGTTTTCTTCTTAAAAATAAAGAAATAAATAAAAAGGAAAAAACCTAACAAATATTTTCCTAAGTTTAAACATGTGATGTTTATGGTTTTTACTTTCAATATTGTGAAAATGCTCTGAAAGTTCTCTTGGTTTATCTGCATCCTGCTTGACACAACTTTCCTTATTTACATGTAAATTTATTGTGGTGGTTTAAATAGGAATGGACCCAATAGACCCATGTATTTGAATATTCAGCCCATAGGGAGTGCACTATTAGGAGGTGTATTCTTGTTGGAGGAAGTGTGTCACTGTGGAGACAGGCTTTGAAATCTCATATAAGCTCAAGCCACTCTCAGTAACACTGTTTCTTCTGCTGCCTGAGGTTCAAGATGTAGATCTCTCAGCTTCTGCTGCAGTACAATGTCTGACTGTATACTACCATGTCCCACTATGATGATAATGAACTAAACTTCTGAGACTGTAAGACAACCTCAATTATTTGCTTTCCTTTATAAGAGTTGCTACAGTCATAGAGTGTCTTCACAGTAATAGAACCCCTAAATATGACATTCATCTTTAGCAAATTTATCCACCTAGTTGCATGTGTGAAAGACTGAAAAGCCATCAGGCAATATCAGTTATGCCACAATTAACTAATTCTTTTATATTTTTGTTTCTTTTTAAATCTAATTTCACTTAGTATGTTCATGTCTTTTGTTTCTTTGCTATTTTTTTTGTCATTCTTCTCCTTTGCACTTTACTGAGCTCCCAGAGTCCAGTTGAAGAAAGGGAGGGGTGATAATATGGGCAATGAAGTCAAGACCATAATGAGGATACCCACAGAAACAGCTGACTTGAGCTAGTGGAACTCATTGACTCTGTAATGACAATGAGGGAACCTGCATAGGGTCAAACTAGACCCTCTGAATATGGGTGACAGTTGTATGTTTTGGGAAGTCTATGGGGCCATTGGCAGTGGGACCAGGATTTAGTCCTAGTACATGAACTGGCCTTTCAGAGTCCATTCTCTAAGGAGGGATATGTTGCTTAGCCTAGTACAGTGGGGAGGGCCTTGGTCCTGGCTCAAAATGATGTGCCAGACTTTGCTGACTCCCCATGGGAAGCATTACCTTTTCTGAAGAGTGAATGGGAAGATGGGTGGGGGTAAAGGGGGGGCTTTTTGAGAGGAGGGAGTGGGAACTGGGATTGGTATGTAAAATAAGAAAATATTGTTTTAAAAATAAAATAATGGCTTTAAGTATTACCACTAAGACTAGGTTCCTGGAGAACTGCCAGGTTGTATATGTTGGGGGGGGGGGGTAGGCAGTAGCCTTTTGAAATATAAATAACCAGGCATGCAGTCCTCCTTTGAGGGACTGTGAAAAGGATGCCAAAGAGCCATTAACACATGAAGAGTCACCTTATTTGCAGTCAGTCTATTGGTGTCGGATCTGCTGCATGAGACATTTAAGTACACAACACTTATCCATGGCTTCTGTGTCAGTTTCTGCCTCCAGACAACCTGCTGTTTGAGTTCCTATTCTAACTTCTTTCAGTGATGAACAGTCATATGGAAGTATAAGTCAAGTAAACCCTTTTCTCCTTAACCTGCTTTTTTGTGATGTGTTTCATTTCAGCCACACTGTGATGGCTATTATGATTGTCAACTTGGCTATATCTGGAATGAGCTATAATACAGAACTGAAGGGCGCACTTGCAGTCCAGATGTTGAGGCAGGAAAGACAACATGCTTTTGATTCAAACGTTGAGACTGGATAACACATGCCTTTAATCCAGACCTTGGTACTGGAAGGATTCAGGAGGGATCCAACAGCCTTTTATATTATTCCAAACTTTTTTTAAAATAAGATAAGTAATCAAAGGCCATAACCTATGCCCTAAATAAATCAATTTGTTAGTGGGGCAAAGAGAGCAAGAAAGGAGAGTATTTACATTACTCATCCTGGGCTATTCCCATCTTCGTGGTAGCAGGCTGAACACACATCTCTTGCTGGGACTCATGTTGGCATTGTGGCAGTCTGAGGAAAAATACAAACATACTCTCTCCCATAGGTTAACGGGGCTGGAGGCTGCTATTGGAGAGAGATAAGATCTCTCAATCTCACCAGGGGTGAGGGTGTGTTCCTTGACAGGGATGCCCAGTCATTGTAAGTTGAGCTGATCTTCTTGTAATCAAAACTGAGGAAGTTCATATGGAAAAGGACCCCTGTAAAGACCAGATGCCAATCTCTCCTAGCCTCTGGTGAGATAATCCTCACCAACAGCTTCTTAAGAGCCCTGTTGGTCCTCTCCACAATGACTTGTCCCTGTGGATTGTAAGGTATGCCAGTGGTATGTGAAATCTTCTAAGAGCCCAGAAAATCATTGAATTGTTGACAGGAATAGGCAGGATCATACATGCAGACACATAGACATACATATATTTACAAATAATTAAAAATAAGATAAATATGTTAAAATGTAATATTTCACTGAGTATATATGTCACATCCATTATTATCTGTCTATTATATCATTTATCTATCTACCTATCTATCTTCTATCTACCTATCTTCTATCATCCATATATCTGTTTTTCTATCAGTCTATTTTATATATCAATCTGTCAATGTATACCTAAGTTGCTTAGCCAAAGAAAGGTACTAAAGAGTCAAAAAATAAGTAAGGGGAGAAATAGAATTTGGAGGAGATAACAGAGTTTTGACAATAATAGTCCGTAGATATTTGGCTTTCTTCTGTCCCATACCAGTTGGCTCTTCTGATATGAGACAGAAACTCTGAATTTTTTTTCTAATAATGTGTTTGGGTTTAGAAAAGGAGAGAGCCACACTCCAGTTCCAAAGCCAGTTTTGATTTTTAATTGAGCTGGGACTACAACTTTTCTGAAAAGTAAAGAGATATAGATGCTTAGGTAGTGAGGTCTAATATGTGACAAGTACCAGTGTTCAGTCCTCTGAGATTGTATTGGAATCTGAAAAGGCCAGTGTGATGTGAGGGATGAGAGTGGAGGAGGGGACGGCATGGGACTTTATCTTTATTAGAAGTATAGGGAGCCCTGATAAGATTTTGGTTTTTGGTAAATGATTGTCAATTAGCTTGATATTCTATCCAAAATGATAGTATCTGATAAACCATTCAGTCCATGGATGTCCAAGAGGTTAGTCAGTCCTGTCCAGTTAATCCCTAAAAGTGGTTTCCTAAGTAGTAAGATAGAGAATGCTCAAACTAAAGGCATGCCATCAATCAAGGGCTCCAGGATCACCCACATTGTTCCATGAATCTGAATACTTTTCACTCCTGCTCTACAAAAATACCATTTGATCTCCAAATGAATCTCAAAATTTCCTGAAAGACTAATCTGAAGGTCCAGAATAATTTGTCTTCTGTCTACATTTTTGGTATAAACCTTAACACCATTGACTCTAAGGGGTTGCTGACCCATGTAGACTTTTGTGAAAATGAAAGTGCTGAGGTGGGCATTTGTTCCCCACACAGTAAGGTTTTTTTTTTTTTTTTTTTTTTTTTTTGAGATAGAGTTTCTCTGTGGCTTTGGAGCCTGTCCTGGAACTAGCTCTTGTAGACCAGGCTGGCCTCAAACTCACAGAGATCCGTCTGCCTCTGCCTCCCAAGTGCTGGGATTAAATGCGTGCGCCACCACCGCCCGGCCACGCAATAAGTTTTATGATTTCTTGAAAGAGCTTCTTTATAAATTGACAAATGAAGGACCACCTGCTCTACCATCTAATTTAGCCATTCTACTCTTTCAGTGTCTAGAAAAAGAGCCCAGGCAGGCAGATTACAGGCCTATACCCACAGGTGCACAACTCGATCCTTGTCCTGCAACAGCACCAGTACACTGCCAGGTAATTGGTCTTGAGGCTGCAGCTACAGTGGCACTAGGCAAGGAGCCTAGGTGCCAGCAGCACTCAACTGAAGAGCAGTCTGTCGGGCCCTAGGGCATACACTGATAGCAGCAGCATGAAGCTGTGGTCACTGCTGCATCTACCCATCAGCTGCTGAGAGTCAAAGGGGATCAGGAGTTGTTAGTACACACTGGAGCAGCCAGTTGCAGCCTCTCTCTGTAGGCCGGGCCCAACCTCCCACTGCTTGAAGCACCCACCAATGTCCCAGCAACCCCTTCCGCCTCAGAAACTGCAGGCATAATGGACAGCTCTTGTGGGCTAAGACACCTGAAGTGGCCCTGGCTTTGGGCACTGGGACTTCAGCTTTACCAGCAATGTGCTGCTCTTCCTGGACAGGCTGCAAACGCCCAAGGCAGGCCCCAGACTGCCCTCTGTGCCCTACTGTGACATCTGGGGAGGTTAGCTGTGCAAGATGACAGACCTATCATATCGGGACCACCTGGAAGGACAGAAGCACTGGAAGAAGCAGGCAGCTCAGATGACAGACACACAGCTTAGCAGAGGTCTGAGAGGGGCTCACAGCATTCATTGAAGCCTAGTTACACACCAGGCTAGGGAAGCCTTTTGCTCTGAGCTCACACCCTGGAGTGTCATCTACACCCGAGGCTCAGGCAGCATCCTGAGACCTCAGTCAACCAGGGAACTCACACAAGTCACAGCTCAATCCCCTTAGGCCTGGCCAGCACATGCCTTCAGGTTCTCACCTCCCATGCCTCCATGCAACTCACTTCTCTCTACTAAGGTGAATGTGGCACTCCCATAAATAGGTCACTGCACCTGCCTGTCAGCACCCCTCTGAGAGGGACATCTGGCTATCAACAGTCAACAGCGGTGGGAAATTTCATCAGACTCTCAAATCTAGTGATTTGTGAGGAATTTCTGTGGTGCTTTAGACCATAGCCATATCCTCACATGATAGATATCGCCTGATGAGGGATGGCATTCTGGAGCAGAGAACTGGAACTGGTTCCGCATCCTGGGGAGTCAGCCCTTATATGGAGATGTCTGATTAACCAAAACAGGAAAAAAAATACTTTCCTAACCTAAAAGGCAGACAAACATGACAGACAACACAAAAGAAAGGATAGGGATCCTAATGCTTACTTGCCAGAGGGACCAAGGGGCCTTTCAAAAGAAGGAAAGGATGGGGGGTCCCAGCACTTACCCACTGAAGGGATCGAGAGGCCTTTCACCAAAAATGCACTTTTTGGAGATGCTGTGCAACACTGCGAGTGAGGAGAGGAAAATGACTGGAATCTGTGCCAGGCAAAACACAAAAATTACAGCAAACAACAATAAACGGTCTCTGACCAGGCGAGCTCAAAACCTGTTAGAAATCCTGTTCTAGACCACAGATATTGCTGGATCCATTAATGTCTTACTTGGGGTATGGGGGTGAAAAGAGGCGACGTCAACGAACACAGACACTAGAGTCGGGTAGATGGATTGTAGCAGGCTCATTTATTTAACAGCCAGGAAAAACTTATATACCCTTTTAGCACTCAGGACCTCTGGTCCATTGACAGTTGACATTTCATGCTCTTCTCTCATTGGATAGGCACGATCAGGACCTCTGACAACACCTGTTGCTGGGCACTGATAAAACACTGCTTGGTTGCTCCGTATTTGCTATACACGGACAGGACCTTTGACAGCTCCAGTCAGACTCTAGGTTGGCTCCTTTGGCCTGGTAGTCCTTAACTTCCTACATGTTTATAAGAAAACACAATGCTACCTATATATACTAGAATATAAATGGTTAATATTACATTATCATTTTTCTTTATAGACATTTATTTATTTATTTATTGGAGGTGAACATACACTATGTTGCATGTGTGATGAAAGGACAAATTGTAGGAGTTAGTTCTCTCCTACTTTCATGTCTGTTCTATCAGTTGAATTCAGTCAGGCTTGATGACAAAGCACTTTTACCTGTTACACTATCTTGATTATACTTTAAAAAAAATTGGCCAGAGTTTCTTATGGGAAACAGATAATAGCTTGGTATAAATGATAGGAATTTAAATTTTACTTTAATTTCAAAGCACAATAAGCATTTGTTACTGAAGTAAGTTTTGGAAAAGGAAAATACTTAAATTAAATTGCATGCTATTAACTGAGGCATAAGTGTCTGTCTGTAGTTTATCTTAGAAATCATATGCCTATATAGGTTTCATTATATGTAAAGGAAAGGGAGATAACACATGAAAAATGAGTTAGAAGAATAACATATGTTAAAACTTTTGGTTTAGGAGCTTAGTTCCTGAATTATAATAAAACCATAATTTCCACACCTTGAATTAATGCATATGTATATAATAATCAGTTTCTAAGTAAAGACTATATGTTTTATATCTAAACATATGTCCCATTTTGACACTTCACAGTGAAATGTCAGTTAACTCATGTTTACTTGATATTTGCTTAACTCATAGGGAAGAAACTTAAATGACAAAGAAGTTAATATTCTTTTGAATATTATGAAAATGTTTATATAATCTTGAATGTCTTCTTTTTCTTTTAACAGAGCCATCAATTACAGTGTGAAAGGTTGATTTTCTTTCACATGAAGAATCTGTGCCTTTATCACAAATAGTTCACATTTCAGTTTGCATAAACACATTTGAATCTTTGGCAGAATATTTAATGAATTTCTTCATTTGAATGCTTAGCTACAAAGAATGATTCACATCTCACTTTAAAAATTATAAAGGAACTCTTAATTGAAATGTTTTGACAGTTATATAAAGAAACGTCCATTTTTTTACACATGGGGGAACATGGAGATTGGATTTATCGTTTTAATATCATTATTTATTTATTCATTAAATTACTTTTTTCTCTTCTGATAGATTTTTTTAATTACTTTTTAGGAATCAAAATTTCTACTTCCTCCCCTCCTCCCACTTCCCTCCCAGTCCCTCTTCTACCTCCAGTCCTAAGAGGGTAGGGTACCCTGCCCTGTGGGAAGTTCAAGACCCTCCCCCTTCCATCGAGGCTTAGAAAGGTATGCATCCAAATAGAATAGGACCCCCCAAAAGCCTGTACATGCAGTAGAGACAAATCCCAGTGCTGTTATCTTTGGCTTCTCAGTCTGTCTCAATTGTGAGCCACATTCAGAGGGTAGAGTTTGTTCCCATGCTCATTCAGTCCCAGTCCAGCTAGATTTGGTGAGCTCCCATTAGTTCAGTCACACTGTATCAGTGGGTGGACCAACCCCTCGTGGTCCTGACTTCCTTGGTCATATTCTCCCTCTTTCTGCTCTTCAACTGTGCCTTGGGAGCTCAGTCCACTGCTCCCATGAGGGTCCCTGTCTCTATCCCTCTAGAGTCAAGGCTCTTACTAACCCCACAATGCCTCCCTTAATTAAGATGCTCCCATAACTTTCCTTCCTCCATCTCAACCATCCTGCCCCCCCCCCAAGCTTTCCCCAACACTCCCTTTATCCCTTCTCTCTTGCACTCTTCTCTTTCCCCATCCCACCCCCACCCCATCCTCTCAACTTTTACAGGGCGATCTTCTCTGCTTCCAATTTCCAAAAGTATCTATACATGTTTTTCTTTGGGTTCACCTTATTACTTAGATTCTCTAGGATTACGAAATGTAAGTTCAATGTCCTTTGTTTATGGCTAGGATCCACTAATGAGTGAGTACATACCATATTCATATCTTAGGGTCTGGGTTATTTCAATCAGGATAGTGTTTTCTATTTCTATCCATTTGCATAAAAAATTCAAGATGTCTTTTTTTCCCTGCTGAGTAGTACTCTAATGTGTAGAAGTGCCACAAATTCTTTATCCATTCTTCCATTGAGGGGCATCTAAGTTGTTTCCAGGTACTGGCTATTACAAATAATGCTGCTATGAACATAGTTGATCAAATGTTTTTGTAGTATAATTAGGCATCTCTTGGGTATATTTCCAAGAGTGGTATTGCTGGATCCTGAGGTAGGTTGATTCCCAATTTTCTGAGAAATTGTCACACTGATATCAGTCTGGATATCCTCTTGAGTATCTGTGCTTATTCTAATTCTGTCAGGGAATTTTCAATTTCTAATGAATATAGGCATGAAAATATATTCAATAATGACAGTGAAAAATCCAACGGGAAACTCTAGAATTTCAGAATGTCTTTTCTAACTGTACAGAGATTCATTGAGATGTATACACAACTATTGGTCTCTCTGGTTAGTATTTGTGCTTGACATTTGTTTTATTGTAAAGACTTTTTATAATGCAGTTTATAAATTATGTTAACTAGAGATGGTATAAGCAAACCAAAACATGACCACATTAAGCACAATCTTTGCAAATATTAGCCTTGAAACATTAAGGAAAACTGAGTCCAAATCTTGGTTTAGTCACTTAAAAGCTGTGTGATCCTTAGCAAGGTATGTAATATTACATATTCTCATTTTGCTTATGGTTAAGACATGATAGAAGTGATTATCTAAAATATTTGATGTGAAGATGAAGTGTTAAGAGTCAAAACACAGTGTTTAGGAAGTCATGAATGATATAACTAATGTTTTTGCTTTGATTTTGATGTTATCTTTTGATTGCTATAGCACAGGAGATAAAAAAGAATGCAGAAGCACTTGATTATAGCCTGTTTTCTTGTGGAAAGCAAAGTTTCCATTGTAGTAAACAAATATTATTATTATAATGTGAAATGATTTTCAAATGTTTATATGAATATTTAATCTATTAGAGTTATATTTTATATGGAAATTGCTTGATAGCTCTAAATGAATTACCTAATTCTCAAAATCATTGTTCAAGAACATTGATGAAAAATGAAGACCTTTGACAAGTAAATAAATATGCATATGTTCTGAAATCTGAACAAAGTAGTTGACCACTTGAAGTACACCTTTAGAATATTGTAACATTTTTCTTTTTTATTTATTTTTGTAACATTTTTCAGTACATTCATTCACTGATATAGGCATTTCCATGATCTCATAACAATTTTTTGCAAAGAGATTTTCATTATCAAAAAAGTTTTTATTTTTATAAACTTTTACTTATTAGCATATAGTTTTAAAACAAAACTATCATCAGGTACATTTTTGGTTAATCTGATTTACAAATATTTTTTCAGTGTGTGGGGAAGATATTAAACAAAAAATAAGTTCCTATTAATTATTTAGGCTATAAAATAGCTTTACAGAAAATTAGACCCCAAAAAGTGCAAATTAGGACAGATCAATTGCAGAGTTTTAATGACTTTCAGAAATTGCTAGGAGACATTTTCCAGCTATGGCCCACTATTGGGATACAACCTGCTGAAATGATTAAACTAAATAAAACCTTAGATCATAACAAGTTCTTAAATAATCCCAGGGAATTATAAGCAAAAGCTGAGAAAAAATTGACTATGATTGAAAAGAAATTACAGAAGACACATGTATCATATTAATCTGAATCTTAGCTTCATTCTGATCACATCACACTCCAAATATTTCACTACAGGAATTTTAATGGAAAGGGAAGATATTAACTTAGAATCTATCCTATTACTACATGAACAGAGTAAAAATTAAAAACTTATGTGGAAAATTCCCCGAGTTACTTTTATTTTTTTTTACTTTTTTTATTTACATTTTTATTGAGCGCTACATTTATCTCTGCTCCCCTCATAGACCCAGCAGAAATGATAGTACTTTTCAATAGTCTTGAAATTGAAAACTTATGGGAAGAAAGTGAACCCTGGCAAGGAGCTTGTAGGAATTTTTTTAGAAGAGATTAAGGACTATACCAAAAGCAAGAAAAAATTGACATATAAAGAGCGCTAACTGGACCCTTCCTTGTATGAGACACACCAACAAATGGAGCCCCTACATTATATACTAATACAAATCAAACAGGAAATGCATGTTACAAATCAGAAAATTTAAGTAAAATGGATAAAAGCCTTTATGATTCTTTTGAAATACATAATTATATGCTATTCTCATGGTACTAAAGAATTTTTAAAGAACCTCTCAACATAGTTAACAATTTACAATATGTAGAACAAATTGCTTTGCAAACTGAAAATGCTGACTTTATACAAATGATACAGACTTGACATCATTATTTATTCAGGTACAAGTTACAATCATGAATAGGCATCATCCCATTTACATAAGACACATCTGCTCCCATATGGGTCTGCGAGGTCCTCTAGAACAAGGTAATTTAGAAATTAATCAATTATTAATTGGAAATGTGCTGAAAGCCTCAGAATTTCATAAAAATATATCAACAACAAAGGATTTAAAAAGAAGTTTTCAATTATATGGCAACAAGCCAAGTAGATTATAAGAAAATGTCCCACTTTCTATTAATACAACCAAATACGACTACCAGCAGAAAGTAACCTAAAGGGTACTCAAAGAAATGAAATAGTCAGATAGATATGTTACATTTTGAAGAGTTTGGAAAACTAAAATATGTACAATGAACAAATAATATATATTCAGGTTTTCAATGGGCAGGTGCTTTTAGTTTGGGAAAAGTTGATTTGGTAATCACACATTTCCTGGAAGTTATGGCCATCACGGGTGTACCTGTACAAGTAAAGCAGAAAATGCTCCAGCATATGTCTCTCTAAAAATGAAAAAAATATTTTGCTCATTATAATATAAAAACATATTACAGATATATCACACAATCATACAGCGAAGACAGTTATGGAAAGATCAAATCAAACTCTAAAAGATAGGTTAAATAAGCATAAAGGGATGATAAAACCCCAGAAACAAATTGCACAATACATTATTAAATTTGAATTTTCTAAATGCTAATGTGGTGAAAGAACAATGGCTGCAGAGAGACATTGATAGTAGAAAAATCATGAAATTTAGTCAGCTGATATGCTTTAATGATGTACTAACCTTAAAATGGAAACCAAGACATGTGTTATATTATAGAAGGGTTTTGTTTTTTTTTTCCTCAGGAGAAGATAAACGTATGAATGCCATCAAACTTGATAAAGATTCAAATATCTTAATTTGAAGAGATGATAGTTCATCAAACAGCAAGAATGTTAATCCAAATTAACCTATAAAACTAAAAAAGTGCTTTTCATTTGATTACATACACTTTCCAATAGAGAATCTCCTCAAAATTAGAGTGGGGGATGGCTTTTGGTTCTGTCTTTTCAGGAGAATATGGTATCACGCTAAGGAATAATAAGTTGACCTGTTGGCATATCACATTTCTAGCTGGTTAAAATTTCATAAATCTTCTTAAATGCTTGTTTCTGCTGTTCTCTACAGACATATAATGCATATAAACTTTTTGTAGTATCAGTCCAATTAATGATTAAAGCTGGCTTTGGAGTTGGAATGTGGCCTTCTCCTCCTATAAACTAAAGTATGCTTACTAAATGGAAATCCAAAATCCCTGTCTTATGTCAGAAGATCCTCCTGATATGGGACAGAAGAAAAACAAATATTTAAGCACTATTATATTGCCACTAATCTCATAATCATTTGTACCCTTTAATAGCTCTTCTTAAGGCATAAGCTTTATAAGATTAATACATATATATGAAGCATTTTGTTATGATACTAATTGTTATATAGTATAGTAACTAATTCTAGATAAAGGTTCATCTCTCTTCCTGTACATGATTTTGTGTTTGAATCTCTATAAGTTTTCTGCAGTGAACCAAAATCATGCCTAACAGTGACCTTTGAAGTCTTCACTGGAGGATGGGGTCCCACAATGATGACTGCTTCATGAGTATGAAAATACCACAGATCTGAAAACCACCACACAATAATTGGCTTTTGACTACAAACTGCTCAGAACCATTTTGAGGTTCCTAGCTGAGATGATCCAGCCTAACAGAATATTCTAGCCAGGTCTGCAGACAAGCTCCGCACTTTCCTATTACACAGAGATTGACCCATAAGTGATAAAACTAACATTCCCAGGACTTGAAAATAAACCCAAACCTTCCTTTTAAGGATCCCTTAATGATACCATCACTCCCTGGACAGCAAGAAGTAAATTTAAGAACATGATGCCCATATTCTCAAGAGGTGGATGGGTGGTATTTGTTATTTGACTGGGTTAAAGATGTTTGTCATGGTATAGGCGGATTATTTACAAGTTGTTCTTGGTAATGGTCAGAAATAAATATAAATAAAGGAAATTAGATTCATGGTTCTTGTTCTGAAAAGAAAAATGGGGGATAAAGATATGACAGGATAAAAGGGTAGATTATTGAATCTACTCTAGAAAGAAAAAAAGGAGGGTATAGATATGATAACATAAAAAGGTAGATTAATTTATTTTTTAAAAATCAACTACTATCTTAAATGTTTTATATTGGATTTTATTTTTTGTACATTGTATACAAATTTTATATATTGATACAAATTTGAGATTAATTTTGTTAGAACATGTGGTAATATATTTCTACTCTTGTTTAAGGTATTATACCTATGCAACTGATTTAAATATGTAATACAAATTTCTAGTCCTTGAAAATTATTATTTCCAACTATTTAGGATAATAAGGAAATGCAGTTTGCTAGTTAATCACCTAATATAATTGAATAGCAGTCATTAGTTATGCTTTCAATGTCAACAAATACATAATTTAAATAGACAGGTCATATTCAAACACCAGAGATTTACTGAATATGGCATTTAATATCAGATTATTTTTTTAATGACAGTGAGACATGTCTACTCCTGGTAACAAAAATCTACTTCAAAGAAGATGATAGGCATTGGAAAAACTCTACATGGAGTTTACTTTTTGTTGCAAAAGTAAGCCATTAGATAAGAAAATGCCCTTGCCTCATCTGTTGAAATTATACTGTCCTAATTGGACAAGCAGGACACAAAATAAAGTGACTGCCAAACATTGCCAAGACAAGGACAACAAGGACAGACAACCCTTCAGAATAAATTGCTTCACAGAAAAGTCTGGTGGTTATGCTAGGCCTGAAGGCTGAGGATAAATGCACAAACATTGCAGAAGATCTTAGGTTTATTGTCCAAGCAGGCAGCTGCTTCTGTCATTTTATTTTTGGAAGTTGCTTGCTCACACTTACTGCTTAGTCAGTTAATATTTCCTTCTTGGGTCTCTGAGGGATTTGAAGACTAGATGATTGTAATTTTCCTTGTTTACCAGATACAGAAAGCAAGTTATGTTAGAAAGTAAATAAGGTACAAAACTTTCATCTCACCAAGCTAGGCTAGATATGGAGTATTTTCTCTGAATTTTTCAAATGCATATGAACGAGATATTGTTGATATATTTATTTCATATATATATATATGAAATATATATATATATATATATATAATATATATATATTATGGTATATTTTTTCTTATATTAGGTATTGTTCTTTTTGTTTTAGGCAAAAAAGGGGAAATATAGTGCTATAACATTTGTGTTTAAATAAATAATGCTTGCTTGACAATCAGTGCAAAGCACCCACAATAGTCAGCCATATAGGCCAGGCAGTGGTGTCACACAACTTTAATCCCAATAGCCACACTAGTTAGCCATACAATTAAGGCAAAGGTGGCACAGACCTTTAATCCCAGCAGCCGCACTAGTTCATCATAGTGGCTAGGTGGTGGTGTGCACACCTTTACTTGCATGACTAGAGATGCATATAAGGTGGGAAGAGACACATTTCACTCTCAGTCTCAATCTGCGAATTTATGGAGGCGGAAATGCTCATTTTTGGTCTGAGTTAGAGATAAGGTCCAGTGATTGGCTGCTTTGCTTGTTTTTCTGATCTTAAGATTGAACCCCAAAATCTTTCTCTGAGTTTTTATTATGTGTGGTACAATAGCCACATACGATGACTAAATCAAATATGGATCAAAAGTCTTTTTAAAACTTTATACTATTTCTGACATGTCCTCTACAGTTAAGCTTAGGCCAGCTGGTTGAATCTGTACTAAAAATGCATATTTTTTATTCTTGTGTTTATTAAAATGTCATTATAAGGAGTAGGAAATAAAAAGTAACAGAGAAATTACATAGATCCAAAGTCTGTACCTCTCAATCAACTTTTATACAGCTAGCATTGACACTCTGAATCTGTACAATTTCATACTGGATTTTATACTCTCAGGTTGTCTTATTCATAACAACACTTTATATCAAGTATTTAAAACATATAAGAAAAAATAAAGATAATTTTAAATATGTAAATAAGCTATGAATAAATATTAAGCCATTTAATATAATCAATTTGAACATACTTAGTTTTTTTATTTGTGCTTAGGAGCCTTGATCTCCTAATGAAGTCCAAAAAGGTGACTATAATTTGTGGGTAGATAATTTGAGGCTATGTTTGATTTATCTTGATGTTCAGTAAATCTTTTCTACTATGTTTAACAAATTTTAATAATTTTCAGTGTTCTTTAATTTATTATAAATTTATTAGGTGTATTCTAATGTACAAATTACCTTTATAATTTTCTCTATAAATTCTGTATTTCTAATTTCATTTTCTAACATTACTTTTTCTTTGAATAATTTTAAAATAAATGAATTCAATTATTTATGTAATAGATTCGATAAGTGCTAATTCATTATCATCATCATTTCATTTTATTTTTCATGTAGTTAAATATTTTGAATATGACTCTCTAGGGTTTCTATTGATGAGAAGAAAAACTATGACCATGGGAAAACATTTAACTGGAGGTACCTTATAATTTTAGAGGTTTAGTCTATTATCATCATTGTGAAAGGGATGGAGATATGTGGGCAGACATGGTACTGAAAAGGGAACTGTTCTATATCTTGATCCACAGGCAGCAGGAGGAGACTGTGTGCCACAATTTGTGTACCTTGAGCATAGCAAAACTCATAGTGGCCCAGATAGTAACACATTTCCTCCAACAAAGCCGTACCCACTCCAACAAGGACCATACTTCCTAATAGTTCCACTTACTATGGACCAAACATTTAAACACATGAGTCTATTGGGGGGCCATACCATTTAAACCACCAAAATGACCAGTATTATTTTAGTTCTTTTAGAATTTTTATTGCAGAGAGATAATGTATTCTCTGAGAAAGATCCAGAATCAGATACTTATTTAAGGAACCTTGGAATTTATAAGTGAGAATGCCATCTAAAATTTGACAGTGGTTATTCAGTGTTGCTATCCATTTTGGCTTTTAAAGCTGTATGTATACATATGTTTTATTGCTACCCCTTCTTTAAGGTTCCAGTGACAAACCTAGACATGTTTCATTTTAGGCAATCACTGAGAATATTGTACTTCCTTTCTTTGCATAGGTAAAACTTAACTTACACCATGGTATTTGACATTCATTCCATAGCAAGTCTTACCTGGAAAGCCATATCTACCATGAATTAAAGCCTTCCTGGAACCATGTAGATAAAGATCCCACTCTAGTCTTCCTAACACACACACACACACACACACACACACACACATTCTCTACCAGGCCACATGCACAATTGTCAGTTGGTAAGGATCACTTGGATACCCTGAGAAGAAGGTTAAAAGTCTAAACCACCAATCATTCCACCTTGAGTGATTTTTTTTTTTTTTTTTACCATTTGGGAGAGCTGAATTCCGGAGGACTGTCAAAGAATAGTCACTCGTGGTACTTGCAACCTCTTCCTGTGTCTCTCAACTTCTTCCTTCTTTTGTTCACAGTGGTCCTGATCCTGGAAAGGGTGATATATTGTATGACTATATTTCTCCAGGTACAGCAAGGAATATATCCTCCTCCTGCATTTCTATTCATTCCTCAATCTTCATAACATAAAAGTTGATAAAATTCAGGGATTCTCCTTGATTATAAAAACAAAAAAGGAAGAGAAAAGATGTGGTATTCTCCTTTGTATGCTGTGAATACCATTGGTTAATAAAGAAACTGGTTTCAGCCAATGACTTAACAGAATGTGGTCAGGCTGAAATATATAGAGAGAGTCAAAGAGAAGCTTTGTAGCCATGCATGAGACAGAAGAATGACTCTTGAAAGAACCTAACTGGTAGGCCACAACTGCAAGGCGATACACAGATTGACAGAAATGGGTTAATTTAAGATATAAGAGCTAGCCAATAAGAAGCATGAGCTAATAGGTGAAGCAGTATTGTACAGTTTCTGTGTTATTATTTTGGGTCTAGGTGCCAGGAAATGAATGAGTGGTCTCTGTCTACAGAGGGAGATAAATAGAATGATATCTTTTGGAACCTGACTGAAGTAATAACCTATGTCCATAAACACAAATACTTGAAAGGCACTCTGGCCAGTGAACCACATTCTTTTTTTTTTTTTTCTCATGGTTTATTTTTTTTTATATTTAAAAATTTCCATCTCTTTCCCTCCTCCTCCCCCCTCCCTCCCCTCCTCCTCCCCCTTCCCTCCCCTCCTTCTCCCCCTTCCCTCCCCTCCCCTCCACCCATACCTCCCCTCCCTCCCTCTCAAGGCCAAGGAGCCATCAGGGTTCCCCACTTCTATGCTAAGACCAGGGTCCTCCCAACTCCCCCCTGGTCCAGGAAGGTGATTCGACCAAGCTGAGAAGGCTCCCACAGAGCCCGTCCATGCAGAAGAATCAGAGCCCAGAGCCATTGTCCTTTGCTTCTCAGTCAGCCCCCGCTGTTGGCCACATTCAGAGAGACGGTTTGGTTGCATGATCCATCAGTCCCATTCCAACTGGAGTTGGTGATCTCCCATTAGTTCTGTCCCACCGTCTCCATGAGTGAACGCACCCCTCTCGTTCCTGACTTTCTCCCTCATGTTCTCGCTCCTTCTGCTCCTCATCAGGACCTTGGGAGCTCAGTCCAGTGCTCCAATGTGGGGCTCAGTCACCTTCCCCATCTGTCGCCAGCTGGAGGTTCCCTCACGGTCCTGACTTTCTTTCTCATGTTCTCTCTCCTTCTGCTCCTCATCAGGACCTTGGGAGCTCAGTCCGGTGTTCCAATATGGGGCTCTGTCATTTTCTTCATCTATCGTCAGGTGGAGGTTCTATGGTGATATGCAAGAAATTAATCAGTATGGCTATAGGAACTGGCCTTTTCAGGCTCCCTCTCCTCAGCTGCCCAATGAACTAACTGGGGGCATCTCCCTGGAAACCTGGGAACCCCTCTAGGGTCAAGTCTCTTGACAACCCTCAGGTAGCTCTTTAAGTTAGGATATATGCTTCCCTGCTCCCATATCCACCCTTCCTATATCCCAAGCACCCCATTCCTCCGAGCTCCCCCCGTTCTTCCCTTCACACTTTTCTCTCCCCATCTTCCCTTGGCCCAGTCTTGCCCAACCCTCAAGTTCCCAATTTTGCCTGGCGATCGTGTCTACTTCCAATATCCAGGAGGATTACTATATCTTTTTTGGGAGTTCACCTTCTTATTATCTTCTCAAGGATCCCAAATTTATAGGCTCGGTGTCCTTTAATTATGGCTAGAAACCGATTATGAGTGAGTACATCCCATGTTCATCTTTTTGGGTCTGGGTTACCTCACTCAGAATAGTGTTTTCTATTTCCATCCATTTGCCTGCAAAATTCAAGATGTCATTGTGTTTTACTGCTGAGTAGTATTCTAGCATGTATATATTCCACAGTTTCTTCATCCATTCTTCCACTGAAGGGCATCTAGGTTGTTTCCAGGATCTGGCTATTACAAATAATGCTGCTATGAACATAGATGAGCATATGCTTTTGTTGTATGATTGGGCATCTCTTGGGTAGATTCCCAATAGTGGAATTGCTGGGTCCTGGGGTAGGTTGATCCCGAATTTCCTGAGAAACCGCCACACTGCTTTCCAAAGTGGTTGCACAAGTGTGCATTCCCACCAGCAATGGATGAGTGTACCCCTTACCCCACAACCTCTCCAGCAAAGGTTATTATTGGTGTTTTGGATTTTAGCCAATCTGACAGGTGTAAGATGATATCTCAAAGTTGTTTTGATTTGCATTTCCCTGATAGCTAGGGAGGTTGAGCATGACCTTAAGTGTCTTTTGGCCATTCGAACTTCTTCTGTTGAGAATTCTCTGTTCAGTTCAGCGCCTCATTTTTTAATTGGGTTAATTGGCATTTTACCGTCTAGTCTCTTGAGTTCCTTATATATTTTAGAGATCAGACCTTTGTCAGTTGCAGGGTTGGTGAAGATCTTTTCCCAGTCAGTAGGCTGCCTTTGTGTCTTAGTGACAATGTCCTTTGCTTTACAGAAGCTGCTCAACTTCAGGAGGTCCCATTTATTCAATGTTGCCCTTAAAGTCTGTGCAGCTGGGGTTATGCATAGGAAACGGTTCCCTGTGCCCATTTGTTGTAGAGTACTTCCCACTTTCTCCTCTATCAAGCTCAATGTGTTCAAATTAATATTGAGGTCTTTAATCCATTTGGACTTGAGTTTTGTGCATGGTGATAGATATGGATCTACTTTCATTCTTCTACAGGTTGACATCCAGTTATGCCAGCACCATTTGTTGAAGATGCCCTCTTTCTTCCATTGTGTACTTTTGGCTCCTTTATCAAAAATCAGGTGTTCATAGGTTTGTGGTTTAAGATCCGGGTCTTCTATACGATTCCATTGGTCAACTTCTCTGTTTTTATGCCAATACCAAGCCGTTTTCAATACTGTAGCTTTGTAATAGAGTTTGAAGTCAGGGATGGTAATGCCTCCAGAAGTACCTTTATTGTATAAGATTTTTTTGGCTATCCTGGGTTTCTTGTTTTTCCATATAAAGTTGATTATTGTCCTCTCAATCTCTGTGAAGAATTTTAATGGGACCTTGATTGGGATTGCATTGAATCTATAGATTGCTTTTGGTAGAATTGCCATTTTTACTATGTTGATCCTCCCAATCCACGAGCAGGGGAGATCCTTCCATTTTCTGGTATCCTCTTTAATTTCTTTCTTCAAAGACTTAAAGTTCTTGTCAAATAAATCCTTCACTTCCTTGGTTAGAGATACTCCCAGATATCTTATGCTATTTGTGGCTATTGTGAAAGGTGATACTTCTTTGATTTCCCTCTCTGCTTCCTTATCCTTTGTGTATAGGAGGGCGACTGATTTTTTGGAGTTGATCTTGTAACCTGCCACGTTACTGAAGGAGTTTATCAGCTGTAAGAGTTCTTTGGTGGAGTTTTTGGGGTCGCTTATGTATACTATCATATCATCTGCAAATAACGAAAGTTTAACTTCTTCCTTTCCAAATTGAATCCCCTTGATTCCCTTATGTTGTCTTATTGCTATTGCTAGAACTTCAAGCACTATATTGAAGAGATAAGGAGAGAGTAGACAGCCTTGTCGTGTTCCTGAATTTAGTGGGATAGCCTTGAGTTTCTCTCCTTTAGTTTGATGTTAGCTGTCGGCTTGCTGTAAATAGCTTTTATTATATTAGGAATGACCCTTGTATCCCTAATCTCTCCAAGACCTTTATCATAAAAGGGTGCTGAATTTTGTCAAATGCTTTTTCAGCATCTAATGAGATGACCATATGATTTTTTTCCTTCAGTTTATTTATATGATGGATTACATTGATAGATTTTCGTATGTTGAACCAGCCCTGCATCTCTGGGATGAAGCCTACTTGATCGTAATGGATAATTTTTCTAATGTGTTCTTGGATTCGGTTTGCCAGTATTTTATTGAGAATTTTTGCGTCAATGTTCATGAGTGAGATTGGCCTGTAATTCTCTTTCTTGGTTGAGTCTTTGTGTGGTTTAGGTATCAGGGTGACTGTAGCTTCATAGAAGGAATTTGGCAGTGACTCTTGTGTTTCTATATTATGAAATACCTTAAGGAGTATAGGTATTAGGTCTTCTTGGAAGTTCTGGTAGAATTCCGCATTGAAACCATCTGGTCCTGGGCTCTTTTTGGTAGGGAGGTTTCTGATAACAGTTTCTAATTCTTCGCGACTAACAGGACTATTTAGAGCATTTATCTGGTCCTGGTTTAACTTTGGTATATGGTATTTATCTAAAAAACTGTCCATTTCTTTTACATTTTCCAATTTTGTGGCATACAGGCTTTTGTAGTAAGATCTAATGATTCTCTGAATTTCCTCTGTGTCTGTGGTTATGTCCCCCTTTTCATTTCTGATCTTATTAATTTGCGTGTTCTCCCTCTACCGTTTGATTAGTTTGGCTAAGGGTTTGTCAATCTTGTTGATTTTCTCCAAGAACCAGCTTCTTGTTTCATTGATTCTTTGGATTGTTTTCTGTGTTTCTATTTTGTTGATTTCTGCCCTCAGTTTGATTATTTCCAGTCTTCTACTTCTCCTAGGTGAGTCTGCTTCTTTTTTTTCCAGAGCTTTCAGGTGTGCTGTTAAGTCACCAATGAGTGCTTTCTCCGTTTTCTTTAAGTGGGCACTTAGTGCTATGAACTTTCCTCTTAGCACTGCTTTCATTGTGTCCCATAGGTTTGAGTATGTTGTGTCTTTGTTTTCATTAAATTCAAGAAAGACTTTAATTTCTTTCTTTATTTCTTCCTTGACCCAGGTGTGGGTCAGTAGTTGACTGTTCAGTTTCCATGAGTTTGTGGGCTTTCTGGGGGTAGCATTGTTGTTGAATTCTAATTTTAATCCATGGTGATCCGATAAGACACAGGTGGTTACTAATATTTTTTTGTAACTGTGGAAGTTTGCTTTGTTACCAAGTATATGGTCAATTTTCGAAAAGGTTCCATGAGCCGCAGAGAAGAAGGTATATTCTTTCCTATTTGGGTGGAATGTTCTATAGATGTCTGTTAAGTCCATTTGGTTCATTACCTCCATTAAGTCTTTCAATTCTCTGTTAGGTTTCTGTCTGATTGACCTGTCCATTGGTGAGAGAGGAGTGTTGAAGTCTCCAACTATTAGTGTGTGTGGTTTGATGGCTGCCTTGAGTTCTAGAAGTGTTTCTTTTACATAAGTGGGAGCTTTTATATTAGGGGCATAGATATTCAGGATTGAGACTTCATTCTGATGGATTTTTCCTGTTATGAGTATAAAGTGTCCCTTTCCATCTCTTCTGATTGATTTTAGTTTGAAGTCAACTTTGTTGGAAATTAGTATGGCCACACCCTGCTTGTTTCTTAGGGCCATTTGCTTGATAAACCTTTTCCCAACCCTTTACTCTGAGTAGATGTCTGTCTTTGTGGTTGAGGTGTGTTTCTTGTAAACAGCAAAATGTTGGATTCTGTTTTCGTATCCAGTCTCTTAGCCTGTGCCTTTTTATAGGTGAATTGAGTCCATTGATATTAAGTGATATTAATGACCAGTGGTTGTTAACTTCAGTCATTTTTAGTAGTAGAGTTTGTGTGTTTCCCTTCTTCTAGTTGTGCTGGTGAAGGGTCGCTAGATGCCTGAGTTATTGTGGCGTTGTTGGACTCCTTGGTTTGTGATTTTCCTTCTATTACTTTCTGCAAGGCTGGATTTGTGGCTGCGTATTGTTTAAATCTGTTTTTGTCCTGGAATATCTTGTTTTCTCCATCAATGGTGAATGCAAGCTTTGCTGGGTATAATAGTCTAGGCTTGCATCCATGTTCCCTTAGTGTCTGTAGCACATCTATCCAAGCTCTTCTGGCTTTCATGGTTTCCATTGAGAAATCAGGTGTAATTCTGATAGGTTTCCCTTTATATGTTACTTGACCTTTTTCCTTTGCAGCTCTTAATATCTGTTCTTTTTTCTGTATGTTTTGTGTTTTGATTATTATATGGCGTGGGGATGCTTTCTTTTGATCCAGTCTATTTGGTGTTCTGTAGGCTTCTTGTACCTTCATAGGAACATCCTTCTTTAGGTTAGGGAAGTTTTCTTCTATAATTTTGTTGAATATGTTTTCTGGGCCTTTGAGTTGTAATTCTTCTCCTTCTTCTACCCCAATTATTCTTAGGTTTGGTCTTTTCATGGTGTCCCATATTTCCTGAATGTTTTGTGTTAAGAATTTGTTAGATTTGTTTAGTTCTTTAATCTGTGAGTTTATTTCCTCTATTGTATCTTCAGAGTCCGAGATTCTTTCTTCCATCTCTTGTATTCGGTTGGAAATACTTGTCTCTGAAGTTTCTGTTCGTTTACTCAGAGTTTCCATTTCCAGTCGTCCCTCAGATTGTGTTTTCTTCAATACCTCCATTTCATTTATCAGGTCTTGTACTGTTTCCCTTACCTGCTTGATTGCTTTTTCTTGTCTTTCTTGTTTTTCTTGGGTATCTTTGAGAGATTTATTTATTTCCTCTACCTTTTTGTTTGTTATCTCCATTTCTTTATGGCAGTTTTTTACCTCCTGTTTAAGGTCCTCTATTATTTTCATAAAGTACTGTTTAAGGTCGGTTTCTTCTATATCTTCTGGGGTAGGGTATTCAATTCTTGTTGTTTCGGGATGTCTGGCTTGTGGTGATGTCATGTTGCCTTTCATGTTATTGGAGGAGCTCCTGCATTGGCGCCTGCCCATCTCTTCCTTCAAAAGGAGCCTGGAGGCGTTTGGTGTCCTAGACCAATCTTTGCTGTGACTGAAACTGGTTGGATCTCCCCTGTGTCAGAGGAGGACCTATTCCTTGCATCACAATCTGAAGAAGCCCGCACTCCCTTGCAGGAATCCCCAGACCAGCCTGGAGGCCAGAGTCTGATTCCTCTGGGTGGATGGCCTTAGAACAGGAGCAGGACACCTGAGAACACTAGGGAAAGCTTGAGAGACACAAGCCTGCAGAGGGAAGTGGAGGTAGGGGGTCTGTGCTCTCTTCCAGGACAGGTTGCCCCAAGGTCCGCATTCACTCACCAGTTCAGATGGAATGTCAGGGCACAGGATCAGGGATTCCAGGCAGCCCAGGGTCGCAGCCCAGACAAAAGGGCCAAGGTGGGGGCAGGGAGGGATGGAATACCACACAGGGAACCTGGCAGCACAATCTGAAGGAGCCCGCACCCCTCCGCAGGAATCCTCAGACCTGCCTGTAGGCCAGAGTCTGACCCCTTTGGGTGGATGGCCTTAGAACAGGAGCAGGACACCTGAGAACACTAGGGAAAGCTTGGGAGACACAAGCCTGCAGAGGGTAGAGGGGGTAGGGGGTCTGTGCTCTCTTCCAGGGCAGGTTGCCCCAGGGTCCGCATTCACTCACCAGTTCAGATGGAATGTCAGGGCACAGGATCAGGGATTCCAGGCAGCCCAGGGTCGCAGCCCAGACAAAAGGGCCAAGGTGGGGGCAGGGCGGGATGGAATACCACACAGCGAACCTGGCAGCACAATCTGAAGGAGCCCGCACCCCTCCGCAGGAATCCTCAGACCTGCCTGTAGGCCAGAGTCTGACCCCTTTGGGTGGATGGCCTTAGAACAGGAGCAGGACACCTGAGAACACTAGGGAAAGCTTGGGAGACACAAGCCTGCAGAGGGAAGTGGGGGTAGGGGGTCTGTGCTCTCTTCCAGGGCAGGTTGCCCCAAGGTCCGCATTCACTCACCAGTTCAGATGGAATGTCAGGGCACAGGATCCGAACCACATTCTTTAAACAAAATAATTGCCATGCCTTCTTCACTCATGCCTATAACTTACCTTGCCATTGGTGTTTGTCCATTCCTGTGATATCAGGTATTTTCCCAAGTCCCACCAGAGTGGATCTTCAATCTAAGTATAATGTTATTTGTACATATTCAAGTCAGACCACTGTTGAACTAGCAGGAATATATTGTTTATCATGTACATAGTGCAGCAATTAGATCCATTATTAGAAAGGACTGTTGCCAAAAGTTCTTCAGCAATCTGCATGGCACTCTCAGCCACTATAAACACTGGCCAAACAGGACTTAAAGAGAAGTTTACAATTTAGTCCCAGCTTGAATTTTCTATCATCTATGCTAATAACATGCCATGATTTTGGCATTAGGATCCTATCATCTTTTTCTGACATACAATCAAAATCAATGTCAATAGCAAGTATCTTTGTGGGGGCCTCTGAGACTTCTCTGACTAAAAACTCATAAGGAGTTAATCCACCCATCACTGAGTTTACCATTTTAACAATAATATGGCCTCTGTAAGAATCTTCTTTCATCTATTTAGGGTACCTTCTGCACTTAAGACTGTCAATTTTTGCTTTAGCAACCTATTCATTGTCTCAACAACCCTGCACCATACAGTTTATGGGAGTACTGAAGAACCTTTGTAAATACTGTTCTCAGTTCAGGTGTGCCATCAGTGTTCCTGAAATGAGGGCAGAGTCATAGAGTCATTATCAATTCTATGTAGACACCTATTCTTTTTTTTTTTTTTTTTTTTTTTTTTTGGTTTTTTGAGACAGAGTTTCTCTGTGGCTTTGGAGCTTGTCCTGGAACTAGCTCTTGTAGACCAGGCTGGCCTCGAACTCACAGAGATCCGTCTACCTCTGCCTCCCGAGTTCTGGGAATAAAGGCGTGCGCCACCACCGCCTGGCTGTAGACACCTATTATTAAGACTGACTTTGTAACATCTTTGATGCTGGGCTTCCCTGTTAGCAGCTTGCAGAACAATGTGAAATGCAGAAAAATGTATGATACCTGTGAAAGTGTATGCATAATTGAAAACAAAATTGAGTCCCTTTCTGACTGGCATGTGTCCTATATATCTGCCAATACTTCACAGGGCTTGGAGACTTATGAATACATCACATCATAGCATTAATAGCCTTATCCAAACCTCACTGGATTGAACAGCATGCTGCATGTCAGAATACTTTATTGGAATGCTAAAATCTTTAGCTATTTTCCATTTCTTGTTGCTTCTCTGCTGGCCAGACTCTATTTGAATCCAATAAACTACGTCAAGGAGCGTCTGGTGGCAGATGACTCTCAGTATGGAGAGGGCATCAATTTCCTGATTTCCTAATGTACTCAGAAGATAATGAATATTCATTATAACTTTAGCCATGTCTCATGTTTCTGTTGAGTCATGTTAGACATTTCTTTCAACATTTGTTGCCCACACAATGGTCATCCTATTACTTGTCATCATTTTCCCCTTTTCAACTAGATCATCTATAAAATTAGGCTTTGGAATAATACACAACTGTCAAGACAAAGAGTCAGTGAGCCACTGGTGTCACTACTATCTATACAGCTTTCAACTCAGTCTACTGGCTGCATCCCATTTCTCCTCTTTTTAGCCACCAAGACCTTAGACTTAACATAATGAAGGGAACCCTGATGGCTCTTTGTCTTGGAGAGGGGTGGAGTGGGGGTATGGGTGGAAGGGAGGGGAGGGAAGGGGGAGGAGGAGGGAAGGAGATGGAAATCTTTAATAAAAAAGAGGGAAAAATGGAATAACTGGGGAGATAAGCATACAGAATATTTGCTGACATTAAGAATAATTATTGCTATGTTATTATTATAAAAAACACAGATTAAAAGAGATGTGTAAAATTAACATCTAAGAGTTAGCCAATAACCTAGAGCTAATGGGCCAAGCAGTGATTTAATTAATGCAGTATCTGTGTGGTTATTTTGGGGCTGAGTATCTGGGAACAAACTTGTGGCCTCCTTACTACAAATTGGCTGAAATACGATTGACTAACATGCACTTAAAACTTGAGAGGGCTTGGAAAGGAATTCTAGACACAAAAATACAAAGTTTAACACAGCTTCTTGCTATTTGCTAGCCACATGCTTCAGCCCTTTTAAGAGAGGTGTTCCTGACACACTGGCATAAAAAAAAAGAAAAGAAAAAGTAATTTTGAAATACAGGCTTTCTGGGCTGTGTTGCCAATGTGACCTCCAGCTCTTTTGGGAGACGGAGTGTTTGGAAAGGGTTTGTGAAAAGTGTGCTGCAGCTTACTTGATGGCAACTCGGACAAGCTGTGTGCCTGGAAGTGGGACAGTGTATGTGGCTCTTAAAAGTGGCAAGCAGTTTCACCATATTGGAATGGGCAAGGCAAGCAGGAAGTATTGTATATACTCTAGCATTGTTGCAGCTTAGATTCTTAAGTACTTCACATTTTAAGAAACACTTCCAGTCAGAAAATAATTACAGATATGCAATAAAGACAAATCCAGACAAAAAGACTTCTAAATGGGTCACAGTGTTGGATAAATGCATGTAGGCTTGGGAGAGAGAAGAAATAGAGAGTCATAAAAGGAAATACATGTTTTTTTTTAAAAAACAAAGCCTTTAAAGAGACAGAGTACAAACAGTCATAGATTAAAGGAGTAAAGATGACAAAATAAATATTAAACTTGTAGAAAATATAATAGAGTAAAAACAAGCCATGTAAAGATAGAATATGCAAAGCGAGTCTGAATTATGTATATTATTTTGTTTTCTTTGATTTTTTTGACTGTGAAGGAGTTAAATACAGAGACACATTTCATTGTATGGACTGATATGCTATACCAACATATATACTTTAAAGGTCTCTTGATTTCAATATATGGACCTAAGGATATGTTGCTTTTCAAAAATGGGTTCTTCTTTTGTTTCAACAGAGGATGAGAACCTATGGATTGCTTCCAGACTAACACGATTTGATGGACCAAGACCTCCTGAAAGGTTGCTTTGAACACCTCTCAAAAATTACTTCACCCAATAAACAGCAGGAAAGAGTTTAAAGAGTACTACTCCCATATTCCCAAATATTGTCTATAAATATTTACATTTAAAGAAGGATATGCTATAGAAATTTTCATTGGTATGGATCTTGGTTTATTGATACAAATTTAAGGTCAATCTTGTTATATGCATATTTATGCTCTTGATTAAGGTATTGTGATTGTATAGTTCATTTTAAAATTTAATGTATAATTAAAAATACAGGTTAATAGGCATCTTTAATATTCCAGCTTGTAGTCATGTTAGTTTGATTTTCTAGATGTACAGATATGTATTTCAAATGAATAGGCATAATTAATCTTTAAAAACTACAGAATGTGGCATTTAAAATATTTTAAGAACTTAGGACTTTTCATGACAATGAGACACATCTGATCCTTGCAGCACCAATAATTTCAAGAGAAAGATGGGCATTGAAGAGGATCCTTATGGAGTTGGTTAGACCTATTTGACAAGAACTTTAAGTCTTTGAAGAAAGAAATTGAAGAGGACACCAGAAAATGGAAGGATCTCCCTTGCTCTTGGATTGGGAGGATCAACATAGTAAAAATGGCAATACTACCAAAGGCAATCTATCGATTTAATGCAATCCCCTTAAAGATCCCATCAAAATTCTTCACAGATCTTGAGAGGACAATAATCAACTTTATATGGCAGAACAAGAAACCCAGGATAGCCAAAACAATTTTATACAATAAAGGAACTTCTGGAGGCATTACCATCCCTGACTTCAAACTCTATTACAGAGCTACAGTATTGAAAACAGCTTGGTATTGGCATAAAAATAGAGAAGTTGACCAATGGAATCGAATAGAACCAGATCTTAACCCACAAATCTATGAACACCTGATTTTGATAAAGGAGCTAAAAGCACACAATGGAAGAAAGAAAGCATCTTCAACAAATTGTGCTGGCATAACTGGATGTCAACCTGTAGAAGAATGAAAGTAGATCCGTGTCTATCACCATGCACAAAACTCAAGTCCAAATTGATTAAAGACCTCAATATCAATCTGAACACACTGAACCTGTTAGAGGAGAAAGTGGGAAGTACTCTACAACATTTGGGCACAGGAGACCGCTTCCTACGTATAGCCCCAGCAGCACAGACATTAAGGGCAACATTGAATAAATGGGACCTCCTGAAGCTGAGCAGCTTCTGTAAAGCAAAGGACACTGTCACTAAGACAAAAAAGGCAGCCTACTGACTGGGAAAAGATCTTCACCAACCCCACAACAGACAAAGGTCTGATCTCCAAAATATATAAGGAACTCAAGAGACTAGACTTTAAAATGCTAACTAACCCAATTAAAAAATGGGGCAGTGAACTGAACAGAGAATTCTCAACAGAAGAAGTTCGAATGGCCAAAAGACACTTAAGGGCATGCTCAACCTCCTTACCAATCAGGGAAATGCAAATCAAAACAACGCTGAGATACCATCTTACACCTGTCAGAATGGCTAAAATCAAAAACACCAATGATAGCCTTTGCTGGAGAGGATCTGGAGTAAGGGGTACACTCATCCATTGCTGGTGGGAATGCAAACTTGTGCAACTGCTTTGAAAAGCAGTGTGGAGGTTTCTCAGGAAGTTTGGGATCAACCTACCTCAGGACCCAGCAATCCCACTATTGGGAATTTACCCAAGAGATGCCCAGTCATATTACAAAAGCATTTGTTCAACTATGTTTATGGCAGCATTATTTGTAATAGCCAGAACCTGGAAACAACCTAGATGCCCTTCAGTGGAAGAATGGATGAAGAAAGTGTGGAATATATACATATTAGAGTTCTACTCGGCAGTAAAAAAACAATGACATTTTGAATTTTGCATGCAAATGGATGGAAATAGAAAACACCATCCTGAGCGAGGTAACCCAGGCCCAAAAAGATGATCATGGGATGTCCTCACTCATAATTGGTTTCTAGCCATAAATAAAGGACATCGAGCCTATAATTCGTAAAAAATCCTAGAGAAGCTATATAAGAAGGTGAACCCAAAGAAAAACATATAGTTATCCTCCTGGATATTGGAAGTAGACAAGATTGCAGGACAAAAAATTGGGAACATGGGTGTGGGGTGGGATGGGGGGATGGGGGATGGGGAGAGAAATGTGTTAAGTGGAGGATGGGAAGAGCTTGGGGGAATAGGACGGTTGGGATATAGGAAGGGTGGATATGGGAACAAGGAATTATATATCTTAGTTAAGGAAGCCATTCTAGGGTTGGCAGAGACTTGACTCTAGAGGGGTTCCCGGGTGTCCAGGAAGACGCCCCCAACTAGTTCCTTGGGCAGCTGAGGAGAGGGTGCCAGAAATGTCCAGATCCTATTGTCATACTCATGAATATCTTGCATATCACCATAGAACCTTCACCTGGCATTGGATGGAGAAAATGACAGAGCCCCACATAGGAGCACCAGACTGAGCTCTCAAGGTCCTGATGAGGAGCAAAAGGAGGGAGATCATGAGCAAGGAAGCCAGGACCGCGAGGAGTGCTTTTACCCCTTGAGACTGCGGGACAGATCTAACGGGAGACCACCAAGTCCAGTCCGAATGGGACTGATGGAACAGGGGACCAAACCGGACTCTCTGAATGTGGCTGATGGTGGAGGAGGACTGAGAAACCAAGGACAATGGCAATGAACATGAACTCTACAGCATGGACGGGCTCACTGTGAGCCTTGTCAGTTTGGTTGCTCACCTTCCTGGACTTAGGGGGAGCTGAGAGGACCTTGGACTTAACATAGTGAAGGGAACCCTGATGGCTCTTTGTCTTTGGAGAGGGGTGGAGTGGGAGTTGGGTGGAAGGGAGGGGAGGGAAGAGGGAGGAGGAGGGGAGGAGATGGAAATCTTGAATAAGAAAACGAGAAAAAGAAAAAAAAAGAAAAAAGAAACAAGTTGTCAGGAGGTTAAGGAGGTGGAAGTGGAAATGACAAAAGTTAGGAGAGGAATTTAGGGGTGAATGTGATGAAAACACATTGTATAAAAGTGGAAAAGAATTAATGAAAATATTTTTAAAGAATGAGAACTCACTGTTGAAGAACTAATTTTCAGGGAAAAATAGCCATAAATGTTTATGTGAAAATAAAATATATATATTGTCTTTGGACATGTTTGTTTATTCTCCCTTCAGGATGTGACCATAATCTTAATTTTTTTTTTTTTAGTTTTCCCAAAGATGATAGCACCTTCAAACAACAGAAAGCCATCCAGAGAACTATACCCACATTTCAAAAAGATGGCTTACAGATATTTATTTTCATTTAAGGGGGATTATTTACACATTTTACTGGTAATTGTTTTTTTTTTTTTAATTTCTGCCTCCTCCCCGCCTCCCATTTACCTCCCCCACCCCACCTCTACTCCCCCTCTCTCCTGTGTGAAGAGCAGTAAGGGTTACTTGCCCTGTGGGAAGTCCAAGCTCCTCCCCCCTCCATCCAGGTCTAGGAAGGTGAGCATCCAAACGGGCTAGGCCTCCCCAAAGCCAGTATATGTAGTAGGATTAAAATCCAGTGCCATTGTCCTTGGTTTCTCAGCTGCCCTCAATGTCCGCCATGTTCAGTGAGTCCAGTTTTATCCCATGCTTTTTCAGTCCCACTCCAGCTGGCCTTAGTGAGTTCCGATTAGATCAGCCCCATCATCTCAGTGGGTGGGTGCACCCCTCATGGTCCTGACTTCCTTGCTCATGATTTCCTTCCTTTTGCTCCTCAATTGGTCCTTGGGAGCTCAATCCGGTGCCCCAATGTGGGGCTCTGTCTCCATCTCCATCCATCACCAGATGAAGGTTCTATGCAAGATATTCATCAGTATGGCTATAGGATCTGGCCAATTCTTGCTCCCTCTCCTCAGCTGCCCAAGGAACTATCTGGGGGCATCTTCCTTGTAAGGAAAATCACTGATGAAAAGGAAATTAGATTCAGGGATCTCATTCTAAAAAGGAAAATATGGAGGATACATAAATGATAGGATAAAAGGGTAAATTATTTAGTTTACTTTCATATGAAAAATGCAACTGCTAGTCTTAAATATTTTCATTGGCATGGATTTTGGTTTATTGGTACAAATCTAAAGTTAATTTTGTTATAATATATAAATATATTACGTATATACATATATATGTATACTTATTTTTCCTTATACAACTCATTTAAACATGTAATGCATAATTAAGAAATACAGATTAATAGCCATCTATAATAATAAAATTTAGAGTCATATTATGTATGTTTTCAATGTTATAGTAGATATATTCAGATAGCCTTCAGTCACTTCAAAGCCTATACAGAATATGGAATTTGATATTTTTAAAAACATAAGGTTTGTCATGACAGTGACACATGTTTGCTCCTAGAAGCACAAATCTACTTCACAAAAGGTTATGGGCATAGAATAACCTCTTTATGGAATTTACATTCTGTATGGCAAAAGTTAGCCAGGTGGGCAAGGAAGTTCCCCTTGCTTCAATTGCTGAGAGTATGCTGTCTAAATTGGAACACCAGAACACAAAAAAGTGATTTTCAAATTTTGCTAAGGCATAGTAAGACAGCTCTTCGAAATTCCTTGATTCTTTGAAATGTCTGTCAGTTATACAAGGTTTGTAGGACACAAGTGGATTCCCCATCATCACAGAAAGAACCTAGAGTAACTGTCCAGGGTACCTGATGTCCCTGTCACTAGGTAATGATTTATCCTTCTGGGGTCTTTGATGAAGTTGAAGACTATATATTTGTAGTCATAGACTTCCTTAGTTATGATAAAATGAAAATTAGATGTGAAATTTTAGACTCATCAAGACAGATAATAAAATATTTTCTAATTTTATCTAATACAAATGGACTAAGTATTGTAACTGTAATTTTACTTAATAACTGTTTTGTTATATATAACTTTAGTATGCTAAAGTTAAAAGCTTACTTTTTATTTAGACAAAAGGGGTAAATGCTTGTTAAATATTCCTTTTCCCTGTGTGAATATATGTCACTTTCACTGATTTACTCAAGAAGCTGACTGGTCAATAGCTAAACAAAATAAGGTTAGAGGAAGAAGGGCATAGTCTAGAGTCCCGAGTAGATACAAAAAGATCAGGAGATGAATGTGCTATGCTAATAAAGAGACTGCTATGTAGCAGAGCATAAATAAGAAATATGGGTTAACTTAAAATGTAAGAGCTAGTTAATAGTAAGCTTGTTCTATTGGATGAGCATATATAAAACTTCAGCATGTTTATTTTAGAAAGGTTATGAGAAAGGAAAACTCTGCCTATATACACGTGGTGCTTCACCACTACTTGTAATTCTAGCTCTAGGGAACCTGATACCTTCTGGCCTAATGTGGACACTAGACACAGACTTGGTGCACGTGTATACATACAGTCAAAACATACACATATAAAATAAAAGTAAATGAATCTTTAAAAACCCAAAGAACACAAAGCCAAGCAAACCACAAATAGAATCCCAAGTACATTATTAGCTGAAAGACAATGCTTCATATAAGCCGTTTGGACAGATACAAATAAAAAGTCTTGGGAGACCAGGTAATGAGGAAGCTGTTATTTGGTTATATAATATAATTATATAATCTTAACATCAGTTGAAGTCTCAGGTGTGAATTCCCATCACTACATCTCTTTTCATTTATGATGGTAGCATTCATCTCTACAGTTTTGGTTTAATTGTGGCGTTCATTTTGTTTTACTATATTCCTAGGTTAAAAGATCTAATGGCTTCTTCGGGTCAATTCTTATTAATAGCCCTTACTCTTTAAGAAATAAATATGGGGATCCTAATTCTGTCAAAAAACATTCTGATTATGCAGTTGGAACCAATAGAAATAACCAAAAAATAATAATTTCAGTAAGCTTTGGGTTTACTGTGTATAGCGACTTAAAAGAAAATGACTCCTAAAGGGAGTTACACTCATTAAGAGGTATGACTTTGTTGGAATAGGTATGACTTTGTTAAATAAAATATGTCATTGTTGGAATGGGGTTTTAGGTCTCCTATGCTCAAGATATTGCTTAGGGTCTGTTTCCTTCTGATCAAGATGTAGCCAGCAATATCTTTCTTCATGATCCCATGCTTCCTGCTATGATGATAATGGATTGAACCTCTGAACCACCTCAATTAAATATTTTCCTTTATAAGAGTTGACATGGTCATGTGTTTCTTCACAGTAATAGAAACCCCAAGACAGAAGACTTGAGTATTGTTTTACTAGTCCTGACCATATTTTTGTTTGAAGAAATTTGGACTTTGATGGTTTGGGTTAGAAAAGCAGTGAAAAGCTTTAAACACTTCTTAATGGACCATACTATTAGGAATATGGTAGAAAATGGTACTGAGTGTAGTTTGATGAACTGTGGGGGCCTTGCTCAAGAGGTTATGGAGGAGAAGACTATTAACACATGACCTAGGGATTGTTCTTGTGATATTTTGGTGAAGAAAGTAGCTGTCTTTCTTTTGTCTCAAGAGTCTGATTGAAGCTAAAATGAAGGGTCTTGGATTAATTCCACTGTCAGAGAAAATCTCAGAACAGCTTAGTATAGACTCTGTCATGTGGATATTGATCTTAACTCTGACAAAGATTTATAATGAAAAGGTGCAGGCCATGAAAATAAAAGTACTGAATGTAGAGATTAAGAAAAGAGTCATTAGGAAATAGAATAGCATTGCATCCTGTGTTCAAGGAGGTAAACAGATTAATAAACAAAGTAAAGTGATTGGTGACCTCAAGTCAAGATCCTACCCAGCTAAGTTTCCAACTTGTGAAAATTAAAGAAAATTTTAGAGACAGTTGTGGTAGCACATATTTAATCCAAGCAGTTGGAAGGCAGAAGCTGGTGGATCTCTGAGTTTGAGGCCAGCCTGGTCTACAGAGAAAGTTCCAGGACAGCCAACTTAGGCCCTAAGGAAAGTATAGAAAGCACAATGCTGATGAATATATAATTAAATGAGGATAACATGTTCTAGCCCTAGCAAGTGGCAGAAATTGTTAGTTTAAACCACATTATTATTGAAATAAGAATAAAAGGAAGGGACCACGGAATTTACCCCTTAGACGAAAGGTAGCTGCATGTGTCAGGGTGCCCCTGAATTGAAAACTAGAGAGGCTATTGCATTAAGGTGTTAAGTTGAAGCCTACATTGCCTTGGGGACCCTAAGATATTGTTGATGTCAGAGCTATGGAGTATAGGTCAAGGAAAGCTGCTAACAGGGTGTGGAAAAATGCCAAGAGAAAGAAGACTGTTGCAGTCAATAAAGCTGAATGGGTTTGAAGAGAGGAAGAACACTATTTCATCAGACATGGAGAGGCAGAATTTGGAGTTTTCCCATCTTTTTTGGAGGGCAGAAGCTACTTGTTAGGTCCTGGCTGCCCAGAACCTAAATAACCACACAGAAACTACATTAATTACAACACTGCTTGGCTTATGCATATTTCTAGATAACTCTTACATCCCAAATTAACCTATTTCTATTAATCTTTGTATCTCCACAAGGCTTGTGTATCATAGGTAAGGTGTCTCCTTCAGCAGCTACATTGCATCTCCTTGATTCTCCACACTTTCTTCCTCTATATGATTAGAATTTCTGCCTTACTCTATTCTGTGATGTGAAAAGCCCAAAGCAGCTTTCTTAACGAATGGTAATAAAATATATTCACAAAATACAAAGGGGAATCCCACATCAGTTTTTGGTCTTCCTTTGGTCCACTATTTCCTTATTATACTCCCGCCCCTATGGTTTAGAATGGTAATGTGTATCTTTTGCCATTGTATGTTGGAAATATTTAACATGATTTTTTATTTTAATTTTGTAGTGGATTACATTTCAGAGATTGCTTAAATCTCAGAAGAGACTTTAAGCTTTGGACTTTTTTATTAAAAATTTCTGCCTCCTTCCTGCTTCCCATTTACCTCCCCCTCTCCATTCCACTCACCCTCCCTCTCCTGTCTGAAGAGCAGTAAGGGTTCCCTGCCCTGTGGGAAGTACAAGTTCCTCCCTCATCCATCCAGGTCTAGGAAGGTGAGCATCCAAACAGGCTAGGACCCCCAAAGCCAGTATGTGTAGAAGGATCCAATTCCAGTGCCATTGTCCTTGGCTTTTCAGCAGCCCTCATTGTCCGCCATGTTCAGGGAGTCCGGTTTTATCACATTCTTTTTTACTCCCAGTCCAGCTGGCCTTGGTGAGCTCTGATTAGATCAGCCCGACCATCTTGGTGGGTGGGAGCACCCCTCGCAGTCCTGACTTCCTTGCTCATGTTCTTCCTCCTTCTGCTCCTCATTTGGACTTTGGGCGCTCAGTCCAGTGCACAAATGTGTGGCTCTGTCTCTATTTCCATCCATAGCCAGATGAAGGTTCTATGGTGATATGCAAGATATTCATCAGTATGACTACAGGATCTGGCCTTTTCCAGCTCCCTCACCTCAGCTGCCCAAGGAACTAGCTGGGGATAATTCCCCGGATACCTGGAAACCCCTCTAGAGTCAACTCTCTTGACAACCCTAAAATGGCTCACTTAATTAAGATATATACTTCCCTGCTCCCATATCCACCCTTCCTATATCCCAACCATCCCATTCACCCAAGCTCTCCCCTTCCCCCCTTCACACTTTTCTCTCCCCATCTCCCCTTACCCCCCATCCCAACCCGCCCACAAGTTTCCAATTTTTGCCCAGAAATTTTGACTACTTCCAATATCCAGGAGGATAACTGTTTTGCTTTGGGTTCACCTTCTTATTTATCTTCTCTAAGATCGCAAATTACAGGATCAATGTCCTTTATTTATGGCTAGAAACCAATTATGAGTGAGTACATCCCATGATCATCTTTTTGGGTCTGGGTTACCTCACTCAGAATAGTGTTTTTTATTTTCATCCATTTGCATGCAAAATTCAATATGTCATTGTTTTTTTACCGCTGAGTAGTATTCTAATATGTATATATTCCAAAGTTTTTTCATCCATTCTTCCACTGAAGGGCATCTAGGTTGTTTCCAGGTTCTGGCTATTACAAATAATGCTGCTATGAACATAGTTAAACAAATGCTTTTGTAATATGATAGGGCATCTCTTGGGTATATTCCCAAGAGTGGAATTGCTGGGTCCTGGGGTAAGTTAATCTCAAATTCCCTGAGAAACCACCACACTGCTTTCCAAAGTGGTTGCACAAGTTTGCAATCCCACAAGCAATGGATGAGTGTACCCCTTACTCCACATCCTCTCCAGCAAAGGCTATCATTGGTATTTTTGATTTTAGCCAATCTGACAGGTGTAAGATGGTATCTCAAAGTTCTTTTGATTTGCATTTGCCTGATCGCTAAGGAGGTTGAGCATGACCTTAAGTTTCTTTTGGCCATTTGAACTTCTTCTGTTGAGAATTCTCTGTTCAGTTCAGTGCCCCATTTTTTAATTGGGTTAATTAGCATTTTAAAGTCTAGTCTCTTGAGTTCCATATATATTTTGGAGATCACACCTTTGTCTGTTGCGGGGTTGGTAATCTTTTCCCAGTCAGTAGGCTGCCTTTTTGTCTTAGTGACAGTGTCCTTTGCTTTACAGAAGCTGCTCAGTTTCAGGAGGTCCCATATATTCAATGTTGCCATCAATGTCTGTGCTGCTGGGGTTATACGTAGGAAGCAGTCTCCTCTGTCAATATGTTGTAGAGTATTTCGCACTTTCTCATATATCAGGTTCAGGGTGTTCAGATTAATATTGAGGTCTTTAATCCTTTTGGACTTGAGCTTTGAACATGGTGATAGATATGGATCTATTTTCATTTTTCTACAGGTTGACAACCAGTTGTGACAGCACCATTTGTTGAAGATGCTTTCTTTCTTCCATTGTATACTTTCATCACCTTTGCCCAAAATCAGATGTTTATAGGTTTGGAGATTAAAATCCGGGTTTTGTATCCAATTCCATTGGTTGACTTCTTTGTTTTTATGCCAATACCAAGCTGTTTTCAATACTGTAGCTCTGTAATAGAGTTTGAAGTCAGGGATGATAATGCCTCCAGAAGTTCCTTTACTGTATAAGATTGTTTTGTCTATCCTGAGTTTCTTGTTTTTCCATATATAGTTGATTATTGTCTTCTCAAGATCTGTGAAGAATTTTGATGGGACCTTGGTGGGGATTGCATTGAATCTATAGATTGCTTTTGGTAGAATTGCCATTTTTACTATATTGATCCTCCCAGTCCAAGAGCAAGGGAGATCCTTCCATTTTCTGGTATCCTCTTCAATTTCTTTCTTCAAAGACTTAAAGTTCTTGTCAAATAGATCCTTCACTTCCTTGGTTAGAGTTACCCCAAGATATTTTATGCTATTTGTGGCTATCGTGAAAGGTGATACTTCTCCGATTTCCTTTTCTGATTCCTTATGCTTTGTGTATAGGAGGGCAACTGATTTTTTAGATTTGAGCTTGTATCCTGCCACGTTACTGAAGGAGTTTGTCAGCTGTAGGACCTCTTTGGTGGTTTTTGGGGTCACTTACATACACTATCATATCATCTGCAAATAACGAGTTTAACTTCTTCCTTTCCAATTCGAATCTCCTTGATCCCTTTATGTTGTCTTATTGCTATTGCTAGAACTTTAAGCACTATATTAAAGATATAAGAAGAGAGTGGACAGCCTTGTCGTGTTCCTAAATTTAGTGGGATGGCATTGAGTTTCTCTCCGTTTAATTTGATGTTAGCTGTCAGCTTTCTGTAAATAACCTTTATTATATTTAGGAATGAACCTTGTATCCATAATATCCCTGAGACCTTTATGATAAAGGCATGTTGAATTTTTTCAAATGCTTTTTCAGCATCTAATGAGATGATCATATGTTTTTTTTCCTTCAGTTTATTTATATGATGGATTACATTGATAAATTTTCATATGTTGAACCAGCCCTGCATCTCTGGGATGAAGCCTACTTGATCTTAGTGGATAATTTTTCTAATGTGTTCTTGGAATCGGTTTTCCAGTATTTTATTGAGAATTTTTGCTTCAATGGTCATGAGTGAGATTGGCCTGTAATTCTCTTTCTTGGTTGAGTCTTTGTGTGGTTTAGGTATCAGGGTAACTGTAGCTTCATGAAAGGAATTTGGCAATGTCTCTTCTGTTTCTATATTATGAAATACCTTAAGGAGTATAAGTATTAGGTCTTCTTGGAAGTTATGGTAGAATTCTGCATTGAAACCATCTGGTCCTGGGCTTTTTTTGGTAGGGAAGTTTTTGATAACAGTTTCTAATTCTTCGCGACTAACAGAACTATTTAGAGTTTTCACCTGTTCCTGGCTTAACTTTGGTATATGGTACTTATCTAAAAAATTGTCCATTTCTTTTACAGTTTCCAATTTTGTGGCATGCAGGCTTTTGTAGTAAGATCTAATGATTCTCTGAATTTCCTCTATGTCTCTGGTTATGTCCCCCTTTTCATTTCTGATCTTATTAATTTGTGTATTCTCTCTCTGCCATTTGATTAGTTTGAATAGGGGTTTGTCAATCTTGTTGATTTTCTCCAAGAACCAGCTTTTTGTTTCATTGATTCTTTGGATTGTTTTCTATATTTCTATTTTGTTGATTTCAGCCCTCAGTTTGACTATTTCCAGTTTTCTACTCCTCCTGGGTGAGTCTGCTCCTTTTTTTCTAGAGCTTTCAGGTGTGCTGTTAAGTCTCCAATGAGTGCTTTCTCGGTTTCCTTAAAGTGGGCACTTAGTGCTATGAACTTTCCTCTTTGAACTGCTTTCATTGTCTCCCATAGGTTTGAGTATGTTGTGTCTTTATTTTCATTCAATTCAAGGAAGACTTTGATTTCTTTCTTTATTTCTTCCTCGACCCAGGTGTGGTTCAGTTGTTGTCTGTTCAGTTTCCATGAGTTTGTAGGCTTTCTGGGTGTAGCATTATTATTGAATTCTAATTTTAATCCGCGATAATCCGATAAGACACAGGTGGTTACTAATATTTTTTTGTAACTGTAGAAATTTGCTTTGTTACCAAGTATGTGGCCAATTTTCCTAAAGGTTCCATGAGCTGCAGAGAAGAAGGTATATTCTTTCCTATTTGGGTGGAATGTTTATAGATGTCTGTTCAGTCCATTTGGTTCATTACCTCCATTAAGTCTTTTAATTCTCTATTAGTTTTCTGTTTGATTGACCTATCCATTGGTGAGAGAAGTGTTTTGAAGTCTCCTACTATTAGTGTGTGTGGTTTGATGGCTGCCTTGAATTCTAGTAATTTTTCTTTTACATAAGTGGGTGCTTTTATATTAGGGGCATAGTTATTAGAATTGAGACTTCATTCTGATGGATTTTTCCTGTTATTAGTATAAAGTGTCCCTTTCCATCTTTTCTCATTGATTTTAGTTTGAAGTCAACTTTGTTAGAAATTAGTGTGGCCACACCCACTTGTTTCTTAGGTCCATTTTCTTAATAAACCTTTTCCCAACCAAGCTCTGAGTAGATGTCTGTCTTTGTCATTGAGGTGTGTGTTTCTTGTAAACTGCAGAATGTTGGATCCTGTTTTCATATCCAATCTCCTAGACTGTGCCTTTTTATAGGTGAATTGAGTCCATTGATATTAAGTGATATTAATGACCAGTGGTTGTTAACTCCGGTCATTTTTTTTTGTTGTAGAGTTTGTATGTTTCCTTTCTTCTAGTTGTACTAGTGAAGGGTTGCTAGATGTCTGAGTTATTGTGGGCATTGTTGGACTCCTTGGATTGTGATTTTCCTTCTATTACTTTCTGCAAGGCTGGATTTGTGGCTACTTATCGTTTAAATCTGTTTTTTGTCCTGGAATATCTTGTTTTCTCCATCGATGGTGAATGCAACCTTTGCTGAGTATAGTAGTCTGGGCTTGCATCTGTGTTCCCTTAGTGTCTGTATCACATCCATCCCAGACCTTCTGGCTTTCATGGTTTCCATTGAGAAGTCAGGTGTAATTCTGATAGGTTTCCCTTTATATGTTACTTGACCTTTTTCCTTTGCAGCTCTTAATATCTGTTCTTTATTCTGTATGTTTTGTGTTTTGATTATTATATGGCGTGGGGATGTTTTCTTTTGATCCAGTCTATTTGGTGTTTTGTAGTCTTCTTGTACCTTCATAGGAATATTCTTCTTTAGGTTGGGGAAATTTTCTTCTATAACTTTGTTGAATATATTTTCTGGGCCTTTGAGTTTTAATTCTTCTCTTTCTTCTACCCCAATTATTCTTAGATTTGGTCTTTTCATGGTGTCCCAGATTTCCTGGATGTTTTGTGTTAAGAATTTGTTAGATTTGTTTTGTTCTTTAATCTGTGAATTTATTTCCTCTATAGTATCTTCAGAGTCCGAGATTCTTTCTTCCATCTCTTGTATTCTGTTGGTAATACTTGTCTCTGTAGTTTCTTTTCGTTTACTCAGAATTTCCATTTCCAGTCTTCCCTCGGATTGTGTTTCCTTCATTACCTCCATTTCATTTTTAAGGTCTTGAACTGTTTCCTTTACTTGTTTGATTGCTTTTTCTTGTTTTTCTTGGGTATCTTTGAGAGATTTTTTTATTTCGTCTGCCTTTTTGTTTGTCATCTCCATTTCTTTATGGCAGTTTTTTACCTGCTGTTTAAGGTCCTCTATTATTTTCATAAAGTACTGTTTAAGGTCGATTTCTTCTATTTCTTCTGGAGTAGGGTGTTCAATTTTTGTTGTTTTGGGATGAGTGGATTCTGGTGATGTCATGTTGCCTTTCAGGTTGTTGGAGGAGTTCTTGCTTTGGCGCCTGCCCATCTCTTCCTTCAAATTCAGCCAGGAGAGACTTGGTGTCTTGGTCCAATCTTTGCTGTGACTGAATCTGGGTGAATTTTCTCAGTGCAGGAGCAGGAGCTATTCCTGACTAGATGGAACTCCACAGCACTGAATCAGGGATGCTGGTAGCCCCAGAACACCACAGACAAAAGGGTAAACTTGGTGGCAGGGCAGGTCGAGTATCACACAGTGAACCTTGCTGCACAAGCTGAAGG